>NC_089752.1:39370576-39373076 GCF_040412425.1 Macrobrachium rosenbergii | reverse complement strand
TCTTTGCGAGAGCGATCTACCTGTCTCGCCTACATAGATGTCATGACAATTACTACACGGTATCTTGTAAACTCCGGCTTCTTCCCTTTTGTTATTTAAGTATACGTTAACGAGCGAACTCCCGATGGATTTGGGATAATGGAAAATGAAAGGATTATTAGAACTGAATTGCTCGGTGGCCTTTTGGATGTTTTCATCGTATGGAAGCTTTATTTTGTTGTTGAAATCTATTTGTCTGTTGTGAGTGGGACCTCTGTAGTATATTTTATTCGCTTTATTAATAGCCCTCTCGATAATGTGTGGTGGATAGAGCAGTTGCGTTAGGTGTTGGCGGATCGTGTTAAATTCTTGATCCAGGTACTCATTTGAACATATCCTAAGTCCTCTGAGGAATAGGTTGCACCCTACCATGATTTTTACGGAGACGTTGTGGTAGCTTAAGAAGTGAATGTAGGAGACAGCGAAGGTGGGTTTTCTATATACCGTAAATGCATATCTGTTCTGTTTTCTTATGATCAGTACATCTAGGAACGGCAGTTTTTCCGTCCTTTTCCCATTCTGTTTTAAATTTTATGGTCGGAACTAGCGAATTTAGCCTATTAAAAATTCATTAAAGTCCCCAGCTATTGTCCCAGAAAGTAAAGATATCATCTACGTATCTAAGCCAGATCATATTATGGGGTTTGATAGACGACAAAAGTTCTGTTTCGAAATATTCCATGTACAAGTTTGCTAGAAGGGGTGATAGGGGACTTCCCATGCTACAGCCAAATTTTTGTTTGTAAAAATTACCATTGAAAGAAAACACGTTGGTAGTTACACAGAGGTTGATAAGTTTTAAAGTTTTATCTATGCCAAGAGGAAAATGGTCTTCATATGGTTGTAACTTCCTCTCTAAGAAAAACAACACGTCGGGAATCGGGACTTTAGTAAATAATGAATCGACGTCTAGACTGAGCAGTTTGATGTTGTTTGAGGATGTTTAAACTATTAAATTTTTGTATGAAATCCTCTGCATGTTTGACGTGGGAGGATGAGAAGGTTCCTAGAAAGGGTGATAACAAGTCTGCGAGCCATTTTGATAATTTGTACATGAAAGAGCCCCTGCTAGATATTATGGGGCGTAAAGGAATCCCATCTTTATGTGTTTTCGGGAGGCCGTAAAAATAGGGGAGAGGGGTTGATTACCTTGAATGTCTCTAGTAATTCTATGTCTTTTTATTGCCCCTATGGTTCTAACTGATTTGTTAAACTGAGCAGCAATATTTGTTGTGGGATCTTTCGTTAATTTGTCATAGGTCTCCGCATCGTTTAGAAGTTCTTGAACTTTATTGATGTATGTCTCCTTGTCTAACAGAACTATTTTCCCGTCTTTGTCAGATTTTGTGATGATGATATCCCCCCTTTTTCTTAAGCTAACTAATGCATTTTGGAATCTTTTCGGGAGCGAATTTTTGTTGTTATTTTGCTCCAAGACATTTAGCAAAATGCCTTTGAGACATGCCTCTTTCTTGTCATAGTTGTTTTTTTGCAAAATGTTTATCAAAAGCAACTAGGAAATTAAGATTACTCTCAGGACCAGGTTTTAGAGCGAATGAAACTCCAAGATTTAAAACGGTCTGTTCTTCTGCAGTGAGGGGATGGTTAGAGAGATTCAGCACATTATTGGGAAGGCCAAGATTGTTCCATACGCTGTTCCTAATCAGTCTTTTTAATTTGTAGCACAAATTTCTGGAGTGGGACTCACTGTTTTCAATAGCACCTGATAGCACAAAATATGAAAGATATCTGTACATACCATCATCCCTGCACATGAGGCGAAGTGACGTGGCTAGCTCACTTATTTTTCTTCTAATCACATAGATGTCTTGGTGTGTGGCTTGTATTCTGTCTTGGAGGAATGTGCGGATGGAGTCCGGAAATGGGTCTGACGCCGATGTCCAACGCGTGAAACCGTACATTTTGGGAGAAACTTGTTCCTGTAGGCATTCTTGTAGAAAATTTCTCTGATTCTTCCTCTTGTGTAACCCATGTACTAGCCGTTCGTACCGTCTAAAGATGTGCTTGACAGCTGGGTTGAAGCCGAAAAACTGGCGTAAACTGTGATGTTCCATAATGGGCAAAAATGAATGTCTTTTCCTGTAATACTACAGTGTAATATGAAAATAAGAAGGCCCATAAAACACTATTTAAACGTTGAAACCATATATTTCGGGCACTTGTTTCTGTGCCCTGTTCACTGGTAGAATATGGACAGGTGGAAAGTTACAACGGTATATATACAAAACATGAAGGTGTGGCCTTAGGCCTCCGATGTTAAGGAGGTGGCGTTTCTTAAGAAGGAGGAGATTGACCAAATTCCTAGTGGTTTTTGGCCTCATTAGCTCCCCGTTTGGCGATGGATCTGGTGGTCGCGTTTCTTGGGTCATCTTCTTCAAGAGGGCCTGAGGATTAAGGTGTCAATGGCGTCCGATTTCCAATGTCCTCCTGACAGGTTCAT
>NC_089752.1:39350576-39358076 GCF_040412425.1 Macrobrachium rosenbergii | reverse complement strand
TATATATTCTTGAGACCTTACCAAACATAAGAGAGGTCCCCTTGGCAAAAATAATTGGGCCAAGGGTGCAGGCTGAAGAAAGAATCACTTTAACGTCGCAAGACGATCAACAGACACGGCCGTCCGACAGGTAATCACACCTTACCAGTTGGCAGAGAGGTCCCCATGACAAAATAACTGAACCAAGGGCGCAGACTGAAGAATGAATCAATCTCTCGAAGGAGGTCAGCAGCAGCAACAGGAGAAAGGAAGATCTCGTAATCCGGTGATAATTCAAAATAAATCAAGCCCTCACAATGTTAATGGTCCAGAAAACGACTGACTCAGACCTGGAGAGAAAGCGCCGAATACAGCTCCGGGTGAGAAGCCAACACCACACGTGAAAATAAAACAAGCTCATTGTAATTAAAACTATACAACATGTCAGAAATGTCGGGGAGGAGGAAACAGGGTCATTACGTTCCAAAAGAAAAATTACTGCCAAAGTGACTTATTCAAAACAAATTAATTTATGTTAGATTAAACACATACTGACACCTCCTCACCCAACAAAAAAAATTTTTTTCCGCAAGAAAATTTTTCTGCAAAGTATTGAACTTAACTCAAAATTTAAAGAAATATATTAAAATGCTAATATCAAAAGCAAACATAGCAATTCAATCTATATAAAACAGGGACAATAAGAAAAATTAAAGTCTAATGACAAAACTCAAAAAGTTATTAAAAATACTATATCACATTGCCGGCAAAAATAGAGATAGTGGCACAAAATTTTGTACCACTTCCAATACAGTCAATAGATATCAAATCTTAACCTTAATACTAAGACTCAAAGCTAATACAAGTAAATAAAATATAGTGACCACGCCCAAAATAACATCAGTATCAACATACGAAGAAATATGGTAATATCCCCATGAACTCACAAGTGGAGTGGTGGGCACAGGTTAGCAGAGCAGTAATGTTAACAAGACTAACCTATTATTAGACTAAACCTAGATAACCGACAACAAAAATATAAATCGACCACAATGGGGCTAGTGTTACCTCAACCAAGGTCACCACTCATACACCAGCCCGTAGCGCCTAAAAAACGGTCGTACTGTGCTACAGACCCGTGAGCCCGTGACCTGGCTAAATTATTCTGAAAACACAAATATCAGTCAAACAAAAATAAGGACCAAAACCGTAATAGATTAACCTTAACTTAGTCTAGGTCACCACTCATACACCAGCCTGTAGCGCCTAAAAAACAGCTGTGTTGTGCTACAGACCCGTGAGCCCGTGACCTATCTAAGCTATGTAAAGAAAGAATTAATGTGGACCATTGGCATAAACAAAGAACAGGGACATAACAGTATATGGTTAATGATTTATAAAAACTAACCATCAATCACCAAAAATAAAAAAAAAAAATGTAACACACTGTCCACATATCAATGATTTACTACACACTCAATATTGTGGCCCTTCACAACACTTTCCAATAATGCCTCTTTTCACTCCAGAGAGCGTCCTTACTCAACACTACTTGTTTTTGCGACTCATTGCGTTTCAAAGAGCGTCTTTTCACTACACTTCACTCAGTTTTAGTGCCTCTACACTGCAGAGAGCGTCCTCACACTAAACGGGTTTGGGCCTTAAATACACACATCATTAATGGACATACACAAGACAATGGTAACACCTTAAAATTAACCTGGACATACACAAGACAATGGTAACACCTTAAAATTAACCTGGACATACACAAGACAACGGTAACACCTTAAAATTAACCTGGACATACACAAGACAATGGTAACACCTTAAAATTAACCTCCACCAACAACACATACTAAAGTAAACAGAAATCAAAAGTACCCTTAACCACTCTTAATCAAAGACGACACCGAAGAAAAACCTGCAAATCACGACATTTAACATCTTAATCTTAAATACTTAATCCTAAATTATTTCATAAACAAAACAAACACCTGACACAACATTATTACAACACACCTGGAAACCCGTACATTCAATAAATTTATAGGATTAATCAAATCAATTAATATAAATGTATACAAAACAACTTTACAAATAATAATTAACGAAGAACAAAAAGGTTTTTCTCAAATCAACCTATCGATCAGTCACTGATGTGTGACAGCACATCAGCGACAACATTACTTTTGCCTGGAATGTGTGAAAAGCTAAAATTCCATTCCTGGAGCAGGAGGCTCCAACGCATCAGCCGTTGATTTTTATTCCTAAACCAATTCAAGAAAATCAACGGATTATGATCCGTTAATATTTTAATCGGAGTCCCTGTAGAGGATAAATACACCTGAAAATGATTAATAGCTAAAATTAATCCCGAAGTCTCTTTCTCTACAGTCGAGTATTTCCGTTGTGCCGGGGATAACTTTTTGGAGAAATAGGCAACAGGATGAGATACTCCATGAGCATCTTCCTGCAACAAAACTGCTCCAACCCCAACATCACTCGCATCAGTAGCAAGCGAAAAAGGAACGTCAAAATCAGGGCTTTCAATATAGGGAAATTCATTACGACCTGCTTTAATTTTTCAAAGGCATTTTGGGTATCATTAGACCATACAAAAGTCACATTCTTACGTAATAAATTGGTCAGGGGCTCAGCGATATCAGAAAAATTCTTAACAAATCTACGATAATACCCTACTAAACCAAGGAATTTTCTGACATCCCTGCGACACTTCGGTATTTCAATATGCCTAATAGAGTCTACGTTTGCCTGTTTTGGAGCCACTTTCCCAAATCCTACTTCGTGACCCAAATACACAACCTTTGCTTTGGCAAATTCACTCTTTTTGAGGTTTATAACCAAACCAGCTTTCCTAAGTACCTGAAATAAGGCCTTATTACGTTTAAGATGGGTGTCCCAGTCATCACTATAAATCACAATATCATCAATATAAACAACGCACCCCTCTAAACCTTGGACCAAAGTATTCATTAACCTTTGAAAGGTTGCAGCAGCATTCTTCATCCCAAAAGGCATTACTTTACATTGGTAGAGTCCTCGCTGCGTTATAAACGCTGACAAATCCCGTGCCCATTTGGACAGCGGAACTTGCCAATACCCCTTTAACAAATCAAATTTAGTTATAGATTTTGAATTCCCTATCCTGTCAATACAGTCCTCTATCCTGGGTAAAGGATAACTATCAGGCTTTGTGACCTCGTTGACTTTGCGGTAATCAAAACAAAGCCTGAATTGACCATCCTGTTTCTTTACCAAAACAACAGGTAAAGACCACGGACTGTTGCTGGGTTCGATCAGCCCATGTCGTAACATATAATCAACCTCTTTATCCACAACATCATTTTTAAATGGATTTAACCTGTAAGGGGATTGTTTTACCGGAGTTGTGTTACCCACATCCACATCATGTTCAAGGACAGTGGTCTGTCCTGGAACATCCGAAAATAAATCCTTATAACTAAAAACTAACTTTTTCAAAGATCCTTGTTCTACTAAATTCAAATGTGAAACCATTTCTGAAAAATTTTCTAAAGAATGTTCATTATCATTAGGCCATTCGGCACCATCAAAACAATCATCATCAAAATTACTCACGTCTGGAAAAGAAAAAGAATTAATACCATTACACTTTGTAGTATCACCAATTAATGCCACGGGAATAACTTTGTCACGACCTTTATAAGCTTTTAACATATTTATGTGACACAGCTGGTAGGGTCTCCTCCTTTCAGGAGTTTCAACTAAATAATTAACGTCACTTAATTTCTTTAAAATTTTCCACGGTCCTGAAAATGAAGCTTTTAAAGGGTTTTCTGGAATGGGAAGCAATACCAAAACATTATCACCCACTACAAAATTACGCTCCTTAGTCTTTCTGTCAAAAAAGTATTTCATTTTCCTTTGGCTACACAATAAATTTTCACCAGCAAACTTCCAAGCCTTCGTTAATTTATCACCCAAATTACTAACATAATCTAATAAATTTATATCGGGGCGTCCCCCTCCCAAGATTCACGAACCACATCCAATGGACCACGCACACAATGACCAAAAATAAGGCTGAAAGGTGAAAATCCTAAAGATTGACTTGGCACTGACCGAAATGCAAATAATAAATAAGGTAGTTCCTTATCCCATTCGGAACCATTAACCAAACAATATTTTTTTACCATAGACTTCATGGTTTGATGAAATCGTTCCAAAACACCTTGACTTTCAGGATGGTACGGAGAAGAAGTCACATGTTTAATTTTTAATTCAGCCATCTTCTCCCTAAATAATTTACTCAGAAAATTAGACCCACAATCGGACTGAATTACTTTGGGCATTCCGAACCTGGTGAAAAATTCAATTAATACTTCAACAATCTTAACAGTTTTTACATTTCGTAGTGGTATTGCCTCAGGATATCGAGACATCCTATCCATAATTGTTAAAATATACTGATTGCCACTACGAGTTTTCGGCAGAGGACCAACCACGTCAATAATTACCTCTCTGAAAGGTTCAGAAACAACAGGAATAGGATGTAATGGTGCCTTTGGAATTGGTTGATTAGGCTTCCCGACCTTTTGACATGCATCACAACTATTTACAAATTTTTTAACATCATCTTTCATCTTAGGCCAAAAATAACTTTCACACAATTTACGAGTGGTTTTAAAAACACCAAAATGACCAGCCAAACCATTTTCATGAGCCAATGTCATTAACTCCTTTCGATAAACAAAAGGAACCATAATCTGTTTTACAATTTCACAACCTGTGTTAATGGCATCAAAAGGTCTACTTATTCTATACAAAATATTATTAATTATCTTAAATCGAGGGACAGTCAAATCAGTAATTTCGCCAGACTCAACTGGCAGGTCTTTAAAATCTGCTTTCTGAGCTGTAATAAGTTCCTTAGTAGTCCAATTAAGTTTATTATCCAACACACCATTATCTACAACTAAGCTATCACTACGATCTAAACTACTCAAATCAACATCAACTACCGACTCTGCCGAGTCAACACTACTAGCCTTCGATCGAGTGACTACAGATATTTCATTACTGGAATTTAATACAATAGGGAAAGTTTTATTTATTAGGGCGACATCATTCCCTAACACCAAATCCACATCTTTAATAGGAAATTTATCAATAATGGCCAATTTTAAATAACCTGAAAAAGACGGGCATGATAAATAAAAACTCTCAACCGGGTAAGACCTGACTGTATCTGGAAAACCACTTAACAAAACATATTCCTTATTTGAACATTCTAAATCAATAGGTAAAGATTCTCTGAGAATTAAAGACTGAGCAGCCCCAGTGTCACGCAAAATTTTAACCTTTCTCTGCTCAGTCGAATTCCCAGAGCAGACAAAACCATTAGACAAAAATTTCTGAAAAGGAGCCAGTGACTTATTGCCTAGTCATTGATTATTAGAGTTCTCAGCCACTGACTCGTTATCATTCCTTCGAATGGCCATTACCGGTCGTCTTTTGGTCCTTTGTGACCTTTTAAATGCGTAACACCTGCTCTTGACGTGTCCCTTCTCATGACAGAAGAAACAAGTCAAAGTTCTCAACTTCTCCGGGTTATCTGTGGTCTGCCTTCTATAGCTATTAACAGGAGTAGTACGAGAACCATAATTATCATTAGGCCTGTTATACCTGTTCTGGTTACTACTCCTGTTAACTCTCACCCAACCAGATTTCTCATTTCTGGGTACCTCCCATATCACATTTTTATGAGAGAGGAGGTACTCATCACTTGCTATAGCCACCTCCTGTAAAGTTTCTAATTTTAACTCTTCGAGGTGTACCTTCACCTCATTAGGCACGGACCTTTTAAACTCCTCAACCAAAATCAATTCTTTTAATTTCTCAAAGTCCATCACCTCCTTAGACTTTAACCAGTCGCCAGCAAATTGCTCTTTAGCCCTGGCAAACTCTACAAAAGTCTGCCCTCTTTCCTTCTGTAAATTACGGAAGCGTTGTCGGTAAGCTTCCGGTACCAACTCGTAAGCCTTCAAAACTATGGCCTTCACAGAATCATAATCTGAGGACAGATCTTCGTTCAAGGCAACGTAAACTTTCTGGGCCTTACCTAAAAATTTACTCTGAATAAGAGTGGTCCAATACTCCTTTGGCCACTCCAACCTTGAGGCTATCCTCTCAAAAGAAACAAAAAACTCTGCCACGTTGACTTCCTGAAAATTTGGGACTAACTTTAGAGCTTCAGTTAGATTAATACAAGGCATTGCAGACACATTATGTTGGGAAGAAGAAGAAAACCTATTACTCAATGCTTGCATAGCAAGTTCGTGCTGTCTCTCTCTCTCTCTCTCCTCAGCCTTCAACCTTTGGAGATCTATTTCCATACTTTTCAACTGAATCTGCCTATCTAAAAGTTCTACTGACACCGCTTCCTCCACCTGCCTAGTCTCTGGTTTACCTTCTGCCTTCATCACCTTAACCTTTTCATAAATATTAAGAAGCAACAAGCCCTTCCTAACAGACCCAGGATTTTCAATTTCAACAAATTCTGCTACACACTCTAAATCAGGCTTATTCAAGTCTGCCAACCTGTCTTCCCACCCCTCTCCACTCAAGAGCTCCGGGATATTCAAATCAGCCATAGTAAATTAATTACACACAAGTAAATATATAAATGTATCTCACAAAATATACCCAAAAATAAACCAATACACTGTACACCAATAACCACACAAATATCCTACCACGGTAAAAAAAAATTATAAACACCGATCAACACAAAAATATAGGAGAGAAGGTATTACTATGCTGCAAACACCCCAAGAATCCACTCTATACACTCTAATGACTACAGGATCCGATAAATCCTGGCAAGGTCATAAATGTTATGGGCCCAAGCCCATCAAACATACACAAGTCTCTTAAAATACAAATAAAGTCACTAACGACCAAGTCCACAATAGGCGGAATGGCCGCAACAGAGTGTACAGAGATGGAATCAAGGAGGATAAAGAAAAACTGAAAATAAAACCTTAATATTTAATACAAACTTTTAGAAAGAAATGACCACTGAGCCTCTTACAAAATACATTAAATAAACACAAAAATCAACCACACACTGAAAACATCGAATAACAAACACACTTACACCAAATTAAGACAGACTATGCAATTACACTTTAAAGAGAGGGCCCTGAAAGTAATAGAAAGTCGAAAAGTCAGAATAACCTAACTTATTACACACTAAACATTTATAAAAAAAAAAAACTGCTTCCCTTAAGTGAGCTCTAAACGGTAGTAGTGGCTAACATAGCCTTCAAATCACGGGTCGAGGGGAATAATATATATTCTTGAGACCTTACCAAACGTAAGAGAGGTCCCCTTGGCAAAAATAACTGGGCCAAGGGCGCAGACTGAAGAAAGAATCACTTTAACGTCGCAAGACGATATACGGACACGGCCGTCCGACAGGTAATCACACCTTACCAGTTGGCAGAGAGGTCCCCT
>NC_089752.1:39340576-39348076 GCF_040412425.1 Macrobrachium rosenbergii | reverse complement strand
TATATGTATTATGTGTGTGTAATGCCTTTAATGGTTTACGTTGAAAGTGAACCTTTAGAAGTTCTTACCAGTTAAGTCTTTTAAGATGTGTGTCTTTATCTTCAGGTCCTGGTTCTTTATCCTCTTTTTCATTGTAACTCATTTTAGTTAATAAGAAATTTTTGTTTCAGCTGCTGTCAGTATCGTTTGATGTGGCTGAAATATAATTTGCTACCTGAACTACGTAATGAAAATTAATTTCATTATCCACGTTTCGTGAGCATTGATTTCTGGATCATTTATCGTTGGCGAAAAATATAGTCCCGACTCATTTCCTGTGGCAATTACTTTTGGCTAGTTTCCAGTTCACAAACTCATTTTCCCTCTCCTGGCAATTTTCAGTAATGAATTTTATCGCTGACACTTCATTTGCCTGCGATTATCTACACTGTGAAACGGTCGGGGGTATATAGGATAGCATGTCTGCCCTCATGCCTGGCCTATTTTTGTAGTTGCAATAACTTTTTGATACTTGGATAACATTTCTAATTAGAACATTGCCTGCGCTTGACATGCTTTTGGATGAGGTATAGCATGGTCCAATCTCAATACATATTTTTGAGGAAACGGACTTTTTTCTTTATTTTGTGATAATAAGAATTATTTCCTGTTTATAGATGACGCAGCTGTTAAGTGGTTTCAGTGTTTTTTTTTGCACACAGCTGTTAACATGATCTTGCTTATCATGTTAAACTGATTAATATGGTCGACTACTTTCCGTAGTGGAGAGTAATTGTGTTACTTTTGCCGGGTTGTTTCTCACATTTAGTACCTTCAATACACACTTTATAAAATGGTCTAATAGCCATTCTCATAAGTGGAAACTAACAGCTATTCCTATTACATTGCTTTTTTGTTATTCTTGATTTTTATGCTCGTAAAAAATAGCAGTTGCTGGAAGTTACTGCTTCTCCTAAAACTACTAAATGAGTAGTCTAATTTTATGTTCAGTATTATATGTTCTGACTGTTTAATTGTCTGTTATTATTGTGTAGATTTCAGTATCTTCGTTTAATGTTTAATGCTTTGAAATTCATTCATTTTTAGTTTTCTGTAAAAGAAAACTATTTAGATGGCAATTTGTCTGTCCGTCCGCCCTCAGATCTTAAAATTACTGAGGCTAGAGGGCTGCAAATTGGTATGTTGATCATCCACCCTCTAATCATCATACCATTTTGCAGCCATCTAGGCTCAGTAGTTTTATTTTGTTTAAGGTTAAAGTTGCCACGATCGTGCGTCTGGCACTGCTATAAGTGCCAACAACATAGGCTACCAACTGACCTTGGCTGAAAGTATCATAGGCCGCGGCTGAGAATTTCGTGGGCCGTGGCTGAGAGTTTCGTACAGCATTATACAATGTACAGAAAACTCTATTGCGCCGAAGAAACATCGGCGCATTTTTTACTTATTACTTTTCCTTACTTTTTACCCTGGTATAGTATTTGCTCTTGAACTTAACATTCTGTCCTAACTCAGGTTTTCTGGTAATGATAGGATTTACTAATAACAAATAATTGATTCACACTCTTTGTTAACAGCCTTTTACTTTATCAAGTGTTACTTGCTTCACTTTTAGTTTAAATATTTATATATATAATATACAGGGTGTTTCGAAATTAGAGGCCCCCTCTACAGCATAAACTAAAATTGATATGGACAAAAACAAAAGTAATTCAGAACAGGTATTTATTTAAGTTTCTCTCTGAGTATTTAATATTTTGTGTGGCCTCCATCTGCCTGTACCACAGCCTGCATTCTTGAGGGGTATGATTTCAGCAAATCGCAAAAAAGCTGAAACTCAAACTCCATTTCCCTGAGCACTTCGGCTACCTCTCTACGCAGGTCGTCGAGGCTTGGTATACCATCATAGTTCAGTGTGCAAACTTCAACACGATCCTTCAAGATACTACCAATGTTTTCACATACATTAAGGTCAGGGGAGCTACCTGGAAATTCACTTGACGACAAGAAATCGATACCACTGTTTCGAAGTAGCTCCTGTGTCTGAAGAGCCTTGAAACTTGGCGCTTTATCATGCAAAAATGTGACTTCGTCAACAGATAACACATTTTCAGGATCTTTGAGGAAAGGAAATATTCCACCAGTAAACGCAGTTTCTCTGAGGTATTCGCCATTCCATGACTCCTTTTTCTTTGATGATCCACATTAACCATTTGGCTGTGAAACAGAGAAAAATTCCCAAACATTCAGGAAATTTCACAACTTGGCGACTGCCCAAATGATGTAATTTTTAAGATTTGGCTTCCTGACTGTGTAAATGAAGAATTCATCTGATGCGGCAACATGGAGAAAGTCAGCTTCATTCCAATCTTTAAGAAATGAACCACAAAACCATGCATGGTCTTCTCTCTGTTGCTGAGTGATGTTGGGCTTGCTGATAACATGAAATGGCTTGACACCAGATTTTTTCAACTCACAATATACAACACTATAACTTCTCTTCTTTCCCCTTTTTTGTTTCTAGTTCAGGCGCCAATTTACGTAAAGATTTTCTTGGCCTACCCACTGCCTCAGCTATGATGTCTTTTGACTCCTGAGAAAGGACTTCAGGCCTTCCAAGATTCTCACTCTTTTTGCGATGACAGTCATATGGATTTTTGTTCCAGTTCCTTGTAACAAAGGACTCATCTCTTTTAATGTATTTAGCTATCCAGGAACGTGAAATGAAGGATGCGCCAGGATCCCTGGCCTCTCTGAAGGTTATAGCCCAGATTCGGTCAAACCATCTGATTTCCTCCGAGTCATTAGCCAATGCTGTATCTAACTCTGTCACTCAGTCTGAAAATACAAAAAATGTAAAATGAAAAATGGCTTAATAGAAACTTAAAATAATGTATTAGGAGATAGGCTATAGCAGAAAACTTCATAACTTTCCATTTGTTCTGTGGAGAGGGGGCTCTAATTTTGAACCACTGGTGTATATATATATATATATATATATATATATATATATATATATATATATATATATATATATATATATATATATATATATATATATATATATATATATATATATATATATATATACATATATATATATATATATATATATATAATAATATATATATATACAGTACACAGCGGATCCAGGATAATTTTACGGGTCACCAATTTTCATATATATATATATATATATATATATATATATATATATATATATATATATATATATATATATATATACTCATATATATATATATATATATATATATATATATATATATATATATATATATATATATATATATATATATATATATATATATATATATATATATATATATGTGTGTGTGTGTCTGTGTGTATGTATGTATGTATGTATGTGTGTATTGATTGAGCGGATGCTGTTTTTGTAGTAAGACAAGACCTAGAGAAGTATCTAGAAGGAAACAGGAAAGTTTACTTGTGTTTTGTGGACCTTGAAAAGGCATATGACAGGGTGCCAAGAAGAGTAGTCTGTTGGCATTTGAGAAAGAGAGGATTACCAGAGACGATGTATGAGGGTGCAAGAACTACTGTGCAAAGAAAATATGGGGAGACTGAGACATTCCCTGTGGAGGTGGGCCTCCATCAGGGATCAGCTCTGAGTCCATTCTTGTTCCTCGTCGTTATAGACACTCTGACATCAGAATTAAGGAACAACGATGAACGGTGGGATCTGTTATTTGCTGACGATTTAGGCATTATAGCAGACACAGAAAAGAACTGCAAGAAAGGTTTTAAGCATGGAAAGGAACCACAGAAAGGAAAGGATTTAAAGTGAACAATGGAAAGACAGAGCTAATGACTAGTAGTAGAGAAGGACATGAAGAAGTAAACATTCAAGTGGAAGATGGTACAGTGCTAAAGCAGAACAATGAGTTTAACTATTTGGGATCAATAATAACAGAAGAGTGAGGTACTGAGAAAGCAGTGGGACAGAGAGTGAACGAAGTATGGCGAAAATGGAGAGAAGTAACTGGAATTGTTTTAGACAAGAAAATGCCATTAAAGCTCAAAATGAAGATTTACAAGACAGTTATCAGGCCCGTACTATTATATGGGGCAGAAACCTGGGCACTTAAGAGGAAAGAGGAGGGACTGTTGGAGAGAACCAAGATGAGGATGGTGAGATGGATTGCTGGAATATCACTACTGGAAAGGAGGGAGGGTCAAGATATAAGAAGAATGTGTGGTATATGTAATGTAAAGGAGAAGGCTAGGGAAGCCTGTTTGAGACACTATGGCCATGTAATAAGAAGGGAGGAGGTGGAACCAATCAAGAGAGCTAAGAACATGCCATTGATGAGGAGGAAGAGTGTGGGCATCATCGGATAAGATGGATGGGTGTGGCGAGGAGGGATATGAGTGAGGTGGGACTGGGGGAAGATGCTAGGAATAGAAATAGATGGAGAAAGTTGACCCGAGCGGCTGACCCTGCTATACAGTGGGACTAATAAGGTGGAAAGAAGAAGATTGATTGTATTATTTTATATTCACTTATGTTTTTGAGTATTGTTGTTGTTATTATTATTTTTCCTCTCAGAATTTTATTATTATTTCTATAAAATTGTTTTTCCCCCGTTTTTATATATCTCACTTATGTAATTATTATCTAAATCCACAATATTATTATTTTGTGTGTGTGTATATATATATATATATACATATATATATATATATATATATATATATATATATATATATATATATATATATATATATATATATATATATATATATATATATATATATATATATATATATATATATATATATATATATATATATATATATATATATATATATATATATATATATATATATATATATATATTGCTATGTGGGTCATTCGGCTGATGAGTTTAATTATTAATTACTGTGATTTATATACCCTTGCTTTGCCTAACGGCTGTTCCGAATAAACACAAGAAAATGGAACCTCCTTCACGACCTTTTCGTTTTGGATTGTCATCGTATGCATATTTCCTTGTTCGTCCATTTCACGTCTTTTATCTTTATCTTTGTCTCGTCCTAAATGCGTCTCTGTTTTCCATCCGTCTCCTCATCAACTTTCATCCTCATCGTTTCGATTCACCGCTCCGTTGCATCTCAAAATATCCCAAACTTATTCTCCTCTTGATAGCTCAGTGCACTGGCTCTTTGTAGAGTGATAGAGTAAGAGTATAAGACGGCCTTCTGTTTGATATATATATATATATATATATATATATATATATATATATATATATATATATATATATATATATATATATATATATATATATATATATATATATATATATATATATATATATATATATATATATATATATATATATATATAATATATAACCTGATTGTTATATATATAAATATTTGATATTCATAAATATATAAAACAGACCATCATATATATATATATCATATATATATATAATTATTACTATTGATATTATAATTTATTCATTTAATACATATTTAATTTTTAATGTACAACAAAAGGGTATATATAACATATATATATATATATATATATATATATATATATATACATATTTTTTATATAGTATTCATTTTATTTCCATTTTTTCACTCTGGGGCTCTTCCCTTTTGTGTGAAAGAAAAAAATTATTAAAAAAAGTTAAATTTAATAATATAATAATTAAAATGAACAAATTATAATATTAATAATAATTCAGTGGTGAAATGTGCCTCATGTCTTGTGATGCGGAACCGTTGTACGATTACATTACGGTCTGTTTTGAAGAGCTAAATGATTCATCGTTTAATGAAGTGCTAGTCAAATATTCATTCCCTTGATTGTAAATGCTAATACCCTGGTTGATGATCAAATACTACCATTGCCCCACACAAGCGTTTAGAGTCTGGAGAACTTCTGGACGTCGCCGATAATCTTTATACCTGACATAGATCGAGACATATGTTTATTACAAAAGAAAACTGGTTTGCAGTATCGAGACATTATAGGGCAGTAACAGGAGAACCACCAGTGAGGTCGTAAAGCCTGCAAGCTGGCGATCGGTGATATACTAATTGAAATGCTGATAATTAATCCCCCTCTCTCAGTTAAGCATCAGTGTTGTGATTAATAAAGGATAAAACTTAGCAAAATGCTATTGGACCTATTACAGTGTACCAACTGATCTCATTACCAACGCATTGGTCTCGCACTGCATGAATTTCATTTGTATCAATTAATGTCGTGGACTATTAAGGACGGCAGGTGAGCTGGGTAATGGATACTGATTCGTATTATATTTGCTGTTAACCCAGCAAAGTTGCTTTTGATAATACCTATTCATGAAGTTCGTATTGTAAATTCGATGACATGGATTCGTACATGTGATGCAAATATGCATGCTCTTAGTAGTGACACAGGTTTATATGATTCTTTGTGTGATATACAGCCAGAAAATACGGTAAAATAGAAGTTCTCTGTATACCAGAGGCATAACCATGACACTAAGTGTGCCGAAATAATATCGGGAGTTATCCCGAGATAAAAATAGCAAAGCGTGATCGTTCTCGAGTAAATGGGCATGTATGGGTTCAATGAATGGGAAGGAAAGTTACTGAAAGCCAACGATGTCATCTGTGCGCAAATTACACACTTGGATAAAGAGAAGATAGCCGGAAAATTATGAAGGCTTTCGAAGTCTCTGCAATGTGTCTGTGGAGATAATGAGGGTTGATATTCCCCTAAAGAGATGATTTTTGCTATATGCAGAAAAGGAAGAGACTATTTGGCAGTAAATATTTAGTGTGATCTTTTAGATAATTTGTCCTATATCTCCACAAATAATGTGCATTTGAATACAAAGACAACGATAGTGAAAGAGAAAACTCTCCTTTACGTTTGTCCTCAAAAGGATTTCATGTTCATGCTCAGTTGTTTTGATAAGTGACAAAGTATTTTTTTATGTCTTACAGCATTTTGAAAAAGAAAAAGATATATTTTTTTTCACCACTCATCTCTTCCACTGCTACATCCTGGTTTATGTTTCAGTTGTAACACATTTCTGAGCACCTATTGAAATTGGGAATTGCCTACAGTTTTTGAATATCAGTAAAATTTTTTTATACAGATTTGTACTTGTATCTGTATGTGTAGGAATGATTGTCTCAGGCAGTCTAGTAGAATTTTATCCGCTATGAGGTCCATTCTAATGCTCCAGCGTGGAAGAGGAAGAATAAATTATAATACCTTCTGGGAGTTGGATTACCTTAATTTACCTGAAATCCGATAAGCTTTTTCCAGCTTCGGAGGGACATTAAAACTTAATTGGCATCATTTTTGGAACGAGGATGGATTGTAAAAGTTGGTGTTAGGCATGTTTCTTGCGAAAGAGTAATCATTAGGAGATAATCGCCTTTTACTCGTAAAACCTAAATTAACTGGATGACTCAAGGCTTTCCAAAGGATGGAAAGGTCTG
>NC_089752.1:39300576-39338076 GCF_040412425.1 Macrobrachium rosenbergii | reverse complement strand
ATATATATATATATATATATATATATATATATATATATATATATATATAAATATTATATATATATATAAAATCGATATATTATTTAAATATATATTTATAACGGGAACGGTGTCATATTATCTCATTAAATATATATATATAAATAAATATCAGTATGATACATTTATTGATTAGGTATATATATATATATATATATATATCCAGTATATATATATATCCATATATATCATATATATATATATATATACCTAATTACATATACCTATTTTTAACGGGCATATATATATATATAACATATATATATATATTTTTCAGAAAAGTCAGAGTGAAAATAAGAAGTATTATATAAAAATGATTTCTAACAACAGACAAATTCTGATTTCAACAACAAAAGTAAAGCACTCCATTCGAATGAAAACATCCAAAAGGCCACTCAGCAACTCAGTTCTAATAATCCCTCAAATTACATTTTCCATTATCCCAAATCCATCTGGAGTTGCATTACTCAGATAACGTATACTTAAATAAAAAAGGGAAGAAGCCGGAGTTTACAAGATTTTTGGTAGTAAATGTCATGACATCTATGTTCAGACTGCTCATTTTAGAATCGCTATTTATTAAGCAAAGAATAACAGTTGAACACAAAAGATCAGTACGGTTGTATCTGGTTTGAGAGTTCTAATTTTTCCTACATATCAGAAATACAGGGCATGTCATTAACTGGAGTGGGGCAGGTGTTGGTTTTCAAGAGTAGCTTGTCCGTACAAAATATTGAAAGATGCTGGAATCTGCTATCATCAATCAAACCAACAATATGAACCTGTCAGCCTTGAGATGAACAATGTGTTAAATCGGACGCCAAATGATCACCTATAATGACCTCAGACCCTTGTCACTCTTGAAGAAGATGACCCAAGAAACGCGAACAACTCCAGATCCATCGCCAAACACATATACAGGCCAAAAACCACTAGGAATTTGGTCAATCTCCTCCTTCTTAAGAAACGCCACCTCCTTAACATCGAGAGAGGCCTAAGGCCACACCTTCATGTTTTTGTTATATACCATTGTAACTTTCCACCTGTCCATAACTATCAGTGAACAGGGGCATATCAGAAACAAGTGCCTGAAATTTGATATTTGATTTAACATTTAAATAGTGTTTTATGGGCCTTCTTATTTTCATATTACACTGTAGTATTACAGGAAAAGACATTCATATATATATATATATATATATATATATATATATATATATATATTATTTAAAAGATACAAAATATATTTATATATATATTTATATCTATATATATAAATAATTTGTGTGTTACTGGAAAAAATTAATCTACAACCCAAAACCGACAAGATTGTTGAATATGAACTTTCTATTCCGTAGTGGGAACGGTGTCAGTGTTTTCTCATTAAAAGTCAAATGATATAAACAGGGAAATATTATTTGATACATTTCCTGGTTGATTAGACCTATCAGAGTAGGGTCTTTCAAGTGAGAGTCCAGTGCGTTAGCAATTCAATTTCACAAGTCATAAGGGAAGTTGTAACCTAATTACTCCGTACCTGAGGTTTTTCCCGGGCAGGCGCCTAGTGCCTAACATACGAGCAAATATTGTTCATCTTCCCGACCTAGCTGCAAATGAATTAATAACTTTTCATTCGATTTGTATGATTGTCTGAAAGGAACAAATCAAAGGGATCTTTTGTTTATAATTAGGTCAGCAGAAGAGGAAGATTTTTATTGTCGAATAACAAAAATGCCTAAGGGTTAGTCTTCTCCGAATTTCGTGGACCCTTCATTTCCAGTCTTAATATGATACTGTTCAATAGTTCCGTGAACCTCTCTGCTTTAGGAAGCAGCCGCTGCAGAAGTTCTCCGAACTTCTTGACACCCGTCGCAAACCGTGAGATGATTGAGGAGTATAGCCATTTATTTTCTGATGCCTATATATATATATATATATATATATATATATATATATATATATATATATATATATATATATATATATATATATATATATATATATATATATATACATATATACACATGTGTGTATATATATATATATATATATATATATATATATATATATATATATATATATATATATATATATATATATATAGTATATTTATATATATATATTATAAAAAACAAATAATGTGCTACATACCACTTTTCACTATTATAGACCCTTTGTTGTAATCAAATATCAGATTTTTACCGCAAAATTACTGCGATGGAGGAATGCATGCTGATAGTATTTGACTTTCATTCGATTGACATTGTTTTATTTTGTTTGGTAGCAGATCTAATATCGAAAACGGGTTACTTGCTTCGCGCTGATGGGATAGCCATTGAACGTAAATCAGCAGCGCCTAGAATTACATTGAACAAGCGAACACGCACTGACAATCTATTTGGTCTTCCCTTGTGTCCGCACAATAGCAGCTCCAACAATTATATATCACTCTGACTCCATAACGTTTTCCCGTAGAGTTATTTTTTTTTCAAGTAGATTTACGTTTTTTTGTAAAGTAGATTTACGTATCCCTTTTTTTAAAGTGAATACAGTGAATAATCTTTTATCAGTTGCCATATTATGAATTAATTTCACGTTAGTCATCACCTCTTTCCTATTGACCTTATTCTTCATCACCCATCCTCGTACTCTGGTAGTCTTATTCTCCCTATCACCTCATTTTCCTCGTCAGACTGTTTTTCACCCGTATTCTTCCTTGGAATTCCTTCTACCCGTATCATGAAATTCTTGTGCGCGCTACCTTTTACCTCTTCTTTTTCCTTTATTTCTTCCTTGTCCCATATGCTTCGCATCACGAGTCGTATTTTGTTGGCTATTTCCGAGCCCTTTTGCATGATCAGGTAAATTAATTCGACTGTCGTATCCGTATCCGACGGTCCACTAATTAATGAGAAAAAGGGGTATTTGTGTTGTAGGAATGATTGTTTAATCTTATTCATAACTTTAACGTTTGTCCAGCGTTTATTTTCAATAACAAAAAGTGGTTTCCGTCTTTCCTAGATTAAGGAACACTCTTTTGATCTGGGAGTGTTGTTGGATTTATAAATGATTTGTTTAACCAGACCTCTGAACCCTTTATGGTTCTGGCTGGAAAAAAGGTGTGTTCATGAAGAATTTAAAAACTTTTCCTATAATTTTATAAATAAATAATAAAAAGTCCCCAAATTAAAATCTTTAATAAACCAAGGAAAAAAAAGGATTTAAGGGAGGGGAAAAGGATGTGCTGGTTTGTTATGGAATAAATCTCGCGACATATTTTCTTTTATTGTTTGCCATTGTGTATTCATGTCCGTTTCTTTCCTTTTTGGATAGAGAGAGAGAGAGAGAGAGAGAGAGAGAGAGAGAGAGAGAGAGAGAGAGAGAGAGAGAGAATTCTGAGTTTTGCATTTACATGCAGCAAAATTAATTATGTTTTCGAAAAAGTGGCGAAGAGCAGGGCAATTTTTGGTCGTTGCTGCAACAATGAACAAATGGAATCAGGCTAGTAGTAGCTTTGGGGAAACTACTAAAAGTCCTATGGAATTTGAGAAAAGTTCTGATTGAGTATTGTAATAAAACTTCTCCTGGCCAGTTCCTAGCGGGAACAACCCAACAACAAATTGAAATCCTTAAGGGCAACTAAGAAGAAACGAGACTTGGAGTGGGGAATATAGAAAAGAAAAGGAGAATGTGATTTAATGGATTAGATAATACAAATGTTTTACTGTCCAGGGAAGGAAATGAGCTGTGAACGTAACTTTCTTTTATATGGTGATGTTTAACTTATATGATATTTAATGCTTTTGCGTTTAATATATTCTTTGGTCTTTTTCTTATGCTTTACCGTGGTCATCATAGTTACATTACAAATACATGTAGTTTGTTTCGTTCTGTTTTATCTGTTCTGGAACTAGTCTTAATTTTTCATATTTTTTTCATAAGACAATATTGAAATGTTCCTTTTCCAGAAAATACTTTTGGATTTATCTTCCCGTATCTCTAACACTTTCTTTAAATGTTTCCTTTTTAAAACTTCTCGTAATGTTCAGATGCCCCTGTTACCCTTTAACCTTCCCTTTTCAACTCCACCGTAGGGTTCTTTTTCTCTTTCCCCTCCCACCTTCCTCATTCTTCGTCTGCTGAATGCCAGGTAATCTTCAATCCGAAAGCCTCTTGTTGCTTTAATCTAAGCACGTTGCGTTTCTTTTTTGAGAGGTACTTCTTGCAAAACATTATACATTTTTACTGAGGAAAACGAACGTTATGTAACAGTTGTTTCTCGGGATTCCATTTTGTATTCCACGTCTCTCGTACACTTCTTCCAAAACGAAAACGTCCATTGCAAGCTACAGCTTACTCAAGGCATTTTTTCCACTTGAATCAAAGGCGAATTTTTTTTTCTTTTGTCTTGGAGGTTATTCGGCATTCAGTGTATCCTTTTTAAAATCTTACAAATGTTTAGTTTTCTTTCTTGTCACTTGCATTGTAACTTCGTCCCTGAACAAGACCTAAAATTCTTAAATTTGTTTACTTTGTCTATAATAATAATTCAGTGACTTAATCTATCTCTAATAATAATTCAGTAATTTACTTCATCTCTAATAAGTATCCAATGACTTACTTTATCTCTAATAATGATTCAACAATAAGAATTCAATGACTTGAATGTAATTTTATTTCGTTGTGGACTGTTTCATTAGCACCGAGAGATACTGCACATTCGAGATGAATGTTCTGTGTTCTTTTAGCATATATATTTCTTCGTTATTTTGTGTAAATAGAAGGAAAGAAAAAAAGAAAGAAGATCATGTCAGCTTTCACTTGTTACCTATCGCTCGTTGCCCTGTTTTTCTATTTACTAAGTAAGTTTGCATTTGGTGGAAGATACGAGGGTAATTTAAGTTCAGTATGAGTTAAGTGGTACTCTAGGCTTGCTATGGAATCATGTAGCTCCTACTAGATAATTCGAAATATGTTTACCATCTTATGCCGTATTTTCCGAAGATTCGATTTTTCATCCAGCTGTAACTCTGCTTCCGTCTTTGCTGTCCTACTTAGCATTTCTGTTGGTTGTTCCATGTGTCATTTTTATCCGTCATTTTATTTTTTCGAGCTTTCCAACCCTTCTGCTTTTTAAGGCATCTTGATAAAAACGATTGTTATAAGCTCAACTGCCATTTCCGGGAGCCACCCTTTCTATTCTAATCATCCAGGTCAGGTATCTTTTATTCATTCCCCCCTATTCCTTTCCTCTGGTTCCTGTCCTCTGAGATGAGAATAATGTGTCAAAACAGTCAAAAATACTCATTCTGAATTACTGATATGGACGCGGAAGCAGATCTTCCTTCCTTAATAGTGTGAAAACTTCTCCCGAATAACGGATGAGTTTCATTATTAAAGGGAATGTTTTACTTGTCAAATGATTATCCATTAACTGGATCAGTATTTTATGTCTTGTCTATTGTCGAGGGGTTACAAGAAGGACGACTAGTTTTTCACAGAGGATTGAATTGCCTATCAACTCGTGAAAGAGATTTCGGTCATCGTGTGGGGTTAGCTTGATTTGTGTTTTCAGACGCAATGTGATCCCGTGATCAAATCAAATAACGGGTGAGGGAAAATGTTAACATTTGTAAAGTTAATTGAAAATACACCCACATTTGAAAGAAAGTATACTCTTCAACCAATCTGTAATTAAGTTTTTTATCATCGTTTTTAGACAGAATGTGAGAGGCTGTTAAAGTTATCAAGTTAATATGTTACAAACGTATTTTAATGCTTTTAGAATTAAAGGAATCTGAAGAAAATTTGCAGCTGCACATCTGTACGAGTTCACCTTGCACAAATATTCAACTTTTCCAAAGCTCTGCAAATGTGAAAAAAATATCATCTGTATGGCAAGAGCATGATGCACCTTTACACAAAACACTGGGTAATAATCTAGTTAACAAAAAACTCCGTCTCAAGGTTACTGAGTCCGGAAAGAGTGTTGATTCGCCACTGGCAAGTATTATTGTTGTTGCTGTTAGCATGACCTTCATCATTCTGCCATTACAAAGCTGGCCTAGACCTTCAAAGAAATTCTTCACAAACCCGCTTACTAAGTGGAGAATTTTCGCTTTAGGGTTCTTTTCATGTCGGGAAGTTCTCAGTGTGCAGGAGAAAACACTGTATTCCTTAGCATTTAATTGGTTTAGTGAGCGTCGCTTTTCACCTCTCTCAGCTTTTGAGGGATCTTTTTTAGTATAGTAATCGTCCTTGCCTTTTCATTCTCTGTCGTTTTCATCACGTCCATGTTTTTAGTGTCATCATTGTTTTCCAGAACCATGAATATTGCCTTTGAAGCTGTGGTCATTATTGATTAGGTAACCGTTTAGGTTAATTACCTTTGCAATTAGAATGCAGCCCCCGTGTTGTTGTAATTACGAAACGAACAACTTCTCTTCTCGGTGCAGGAAATATTGCCAGTGCATGGACGATGTGACGCAGTAAATGGAAACTACTTTTTTCTCTCTCTCTCTCTCTCTATATACCCCTCTCTCTTCCATACACCACTTTTAATGATGTAAGTATAGAGTATCACACCATCAGATCATTCGTACATGCAGAGATGGAAAACCTCAGGGGTATGTTTGGGATTATATTTTTTGAATTGTAAAATTCTATCGGCTTGACTAGATGTCTTACAAGCCACATACAAAAAAAAGATAACTAAAACTCTTGGTGCTATACATAAATAAATGGAACTATAAAACCAAATGAAAGCAAACGACAGAGGAAAGTTTTCATTCAGTATAGAGTACTGTAATAATATATTAGTATGAAAAGTTGACCCTGCCAGTTCCATTAAGTGCTTTGCCCAAGCATTACGAAAATTGTAAATGGATATATAAAATTTGTGGACGCAATCTGCTTTTCATGGGGCGCATTTCATTGGGGCAAATGCGCCTTTCATTTGGGCGAAAAAAAATATTATCATTTGGTCGGTTGCTGTTTTCATTTGGGCGCCAAATTATGTTCCATTCTGACACTCATTATTTCATTTGGGCGAAAGTCATGTCTTGATCCCGACGTAGACCTCTAGTGGCCTTAAGATTTAAAAAAAAAATCTTACTTATATAACTGTATACTTGAAATTGTGTTCTTCAATATAAGACATGAAATCCCAAGTTACATTGCACTAACTAAACGTAGGAATTAAGTAATACCTGCAGTAAAACTTTTAATACCATATTTTTAATTTAAAAAGTGTTAATATATTTACAAACATAAGAAGAAAATATAATCATATTTGTTCATTTAAAAAGTGTTAATATATTCATAAGCATAAGAACAGAATATAATATATTACATGTCTGTTACAGGTGCAAATTTGCAGCCGACGGTGCGAATGAACTGAGAACGAGATACCGTTTTAGTCTGATACTTGTTGAAGTTCTCCATTAAGTATTCTTTTCTTTATCTTTTTTTCGCATTGAGGCTGTTTCACTGAGACCTCTGATCTTGATCTATGTATCTTTTTTTTATCACATCGACGAATACCGAACTATCAGCCAACCGATAAAGGAATTGAATACGTCTGCCTCTTTTTCCTTACTCTGGTTCACCAAAATGATTGGTGCCAATTTGCAGGAGTTTGATAGTTTGTCGCCCAAACGATGTAATGAATAGTCGCCCAAATGATATATTGACTAATCCCCAAATTCGCCCAAATGAAATGCGCCCTTGTCATGATCCACGTGTTTGACCATCTCAGTCAGGTTTGATTGGCGAGGCCTACGGGCAAAGTGCGTAGTTCCACAGAATAACCTGGGAGATGTCACTACACGGACTAAAGCCACCGCAGTCCTTATAGCCCGCTTTTCTCCACCAGTGGCTGATAGAATAGCAAGGGAAAGTACATGTTTGTAATGAAGCTGTGGCCCACATGGATCTACACGACATTCCATCTTACCTGGCCGCCCGAACTCATACCCTGCGGGTATCCACTCCTCACGCTTGTACAAGAACACAACCGACAGCATACACCCTTTTCAATATATACTATCGTCCATAATCATGTCACGTCAAATGTATCATTCCTACTGGAAGCAATACAATGTCAGCTTTCCAGGTATATTTATCAGAACTCTGCCCGTAACTTGTATATAGCATTATGTGCCATTTTCCATTCTCAAACACAGTTGAATGTACGTTAATCTCTATTTTGTTCGCCTCTTTCAGGCACTACGTTTCCGCTCGCAAGAGCTCTTGACCTGTCTGCTTGTTGTCTTGAATAAATTACGGGCTGCTATATCTAATTTATATATATATATATATATATAATACACACACACAACACACACACAACAAAAGCAACAATTTGAATAAACTAGTAAGTTTGTAGACGCAACCTCTTACTCACTCCTCCACTACTTACTCACTCATCCACTTCAAAAAAATAAATGAAACAGAAAGAAGAAAGTCTGAAAAGTCTTTGGCAAGGACAGTTAGGAGGCCATTGTGGCTATTGTACTTACACGACGCTGAATGTTTGTGAAGTAATACTTACTATACGGACGCGTTATCTGTCTCTCTGTCATTTGGATGGTTAGTTAATTAATGTTAGAAAATGGACAGTGGTTTTTAAGGCTTAGGATTTTTCTTATTGTTTAAAATGGAAATTCTGACGTACGCTTTTGTTCGTGTTTTCTTAACCTATAGGTTATGTACGCTTACGTTTACATTGATAAGCATGAGCTGCCTTTTCTTTATTAATACAGGATTGGTTTTTGCGGCTGTATAAGCTACTTGTTATGCCTTGATATTCACTTAGCTGCTTGTGACAACAACGTTATCATCATCCGCAGTTGATAACCTCATTGTTCACAGATAGTGTGCCAACGTCATAATTCAACCAGGTTTTGTTCACCATTCCAGTCTCAGTAGGCGTTGTTCAATGCCGTTTCCAGAGTTGTTATGGCTGTTGTCATAAATACTTTCATGTGCTTCCTGTCTGGTAGGTAAATATGATGTTGCTTCACAAATGCAAATAAAGTAAAACCACAGTAAGTTTGTATGTGTCATTTTATTTATTAATTGTATGATTTTTTTTTTTTATTTATGCCTACGGATGCAATCAAGATTCCGGTAGATTATACCCGTTGATTTTGCTAGATTTATTTAATAGCTTATAAGCACGGTTCATTAAAATATACCTATAAAAGAGAATAAATGAACACATACAGTTTAATTACGTTTTGTTAGTATTTTTAAATGTTCTTGGTTCACATTAATAATAATTTACGTATATATATCTCTCATCTTGTTACAGTAATTGCTCTGATACGAAGCATGACCTACTCTCTCTCTCTCTCTCTCTCTCTCTCTCTCTCTCTCTCTCTCTCTCTCTCTCTCTCTCTCTCAAATTGCAGTCAGTTTACATGGCCATTACCCCAAAAGAACGGAATTTATGTGCTTTGACTCAACACCGTAACAAACGTCCATTATCGCGCTTTGCAGAATTCTTTTTCACGACTTTTTTTGTGTGTGTGATTGTGCATGTTTGTGTGTTTGTTGGTTTGTGGTGTGTGTGTGTGTGTGAGAGAGAGAGAGAGAGACATCTTAATTTTTCCCTTTTTTTTTTTTTAGAAAGATAATCTCTTTTTTTAAAAGAGATTTACAGCTATTTGCGTAGCTGCCTCGAGAAAGTTAATTACGGCCGGTTACGGCATCATGAGCGAAACGCGAACGGACTGCCAGTTTTTGCAACAAAGTTTTCAGTGGTGGTATTTTGTATACTCTCTTTGAATCCTTTGTTAATTTTAGCATTCTTTTAATCTAAAGGTTGGCGGGTTTGCATTCCTGAACATTATATTGTTATTTGGTCTAAGTGTAATTACTTTAAATTTGAACTTGCTTTCTATTTTATTCCTACACATATCGTGCTCATTGCGTTAATGTTTATTTTTCTTTCCAGTTTTATGCATTTATTTTATGCGGGAATTATCATACTTGGAAGTAAAAAATTATATAGTATCACACGCATTTATAAACGCTCTCCCACATTTGAAATGAAAGAGTAGGTTTAAGGTGGTTTTTATTAAAACAAAAACAAAAATAATTACAAGAGTGAAAATTTTCTTATTCATAACATTCTGATAGAGATAATGAATCCATTTTTCTCGTTATGAAGGTGAGTTATTATCGTCTTTGCGTATTCTTGCAATAACGATGGAAGTGGCTCGTCCTTACATCCGAATCGCTGTCGCAAAGTCTTCTTGAGACCTACAGTAGTACATCCTTGCCTTAAGAATAAGAGAACGTTTAGGTGATCGTGGGTGGGGCTTGGGGGTATTTATAGGTTTTGGAGACAGCTAAGTAAGCGGTTTTATTGTTTTCTCTCACGCCAAATCCTTGTTTTGTTCCTTCGTCTTTATAATCTTTTCCTCGGAGGCAAGTTCTTTTTGCGACGAGCAGGTTGCTCCTGCAGCCCGAGTACTTGAGCGTCAATTTGCTGCCTGTTCTATTGGTCCTTAAAGCTTACTGTTTTTGTTACGTTGGTTTTCATATTACTTATGTTTTTTTTTTATCATATACCACTTTTATTTCATTTTTCATTTCAAGTCACTGCAGACTCTCTCTCTCTCTCTCTCTCTCTCTCTCTCTCTCTCTCTCTCTCTCTCTCTCTCTCTCTCTCTCTCTCTCTCTCTCGGCTTGTAGACTGAACTGGGTTTTTTGCTCTGAAATTAAATGTTAAGAATTATGATTTTTGCCAGATTTTTTTCTTACAGAGGAGCTTTTGAGTTTTGTGTAGTTCTCTAAATGAATGAAAAGTAATTCAGTCTCTTGCCAGAGAAGAAACTTTGCCATTAGCAAACAGCTTATCTTAAAAGTGTTTTCTCTTTCGCTAAGACTTCTATTGGCAAAGTCTCGCCCTCGAAACATTTCTTTTGGAAATAGTTTCCAGTATTTGTTTTCTGTCTTGCTTTTTCTCACTTCATAAATGGAGTTTTGAACTCGTCTCGCTCTTTGCGTCGAGTCAGTTTAGGAGTCGTTCAGTATGTATAGGGATTAGAGTAAAACTTTCACGCGTTCTTGCTGATTTGTAGTTTTCTGTAAAAGAAAACTATTGTGCCGGCTTTGTCTGTCCGTCCGCACTTTTTCTGTCCACACGCTTTCTGTTCTCCCTCAGATCTTAAAAACCACTGAGGCTAGAGGGCTGCAAATTGGTATGTTGATCCTCCATCCTCCAATCATCAAACATACCAAATTGCAGTCCTCGAGCCTCAGTAAGTTTTATTTCATTTAAGGTTAAAGGTAGCCATAATTGTGGGTCTGGCAACGATATACAGTAGGACATGCCACCACCGGCCCGTGGTGAAAGTTTCATGGGCCGCGGCTCATACAGCATTATACCAAGATCACCGAAAGATAGATCTATTTTCCGTGGTCTTGATTATACGCTGTACAGAAAACTCGACTGCGCCGAAGAAACTTCGGTGCATGATTTACTTGTTTTAAATTATGCTGTAAAAATTAATGTTAACACAGAGAGACACATATGTACATATATAAGTGTACGAGTATGTGTGTTTGTGATAAGATGCACTATTGTGTATATGATTCACTGAAGAAAAAGAATCTTTTTCCCCCTCTCGTTGCACTTTCAAAACAAGTTCTGGTTCCTGTCAGAAAGTCTTTGCTTCCAATCTTTCTTTCATGTTACCCAGTAAATGGATGTTTCGAAAAAAAAAAAAATGAGATCATGGGGTTCGACTTTGGTGGGTAAGAGAATGAATAAGTATTTTTTGGTTTATTTGCTTCACATGTTTCCTTGATTAAATTATTGAAGTTATAGAACGTTTCCCTTGTGCGAAAATGGCTCAGTGGATTACCTTTTGTTTAAATGTTATTTAGGTATGAGGCACAAGGTTCAAGCTCCACTGGTGAAATTTCGCTTTTATTTTAGAAAATAAAGCGAATACATTCTGGCGTTTATCCACACAATAGGTAGGGGTATGGGTGATCTGAAATTCCCACGAATTAAAAAAAAAAAAGTTAGCATTGGCATGTAATAGCAAATAATACCAACCCAGCATTTGCGTGAGCACATCATCATCACAACCATTTTCCTTTTGATGTTTACATATTTCACTCTCTCTCTCTCTCTCTCTCTCTCTCTCTCCTCTCTCTCTCTCTCTCTCTCTCTCTCTATATATATATATATATATATATATATATATATATATATATATATATATATATATATATATATATATATATATATATATATATATATATATATATATAATATTAGATATAAATTAATATAAATTTATATAGTTAAATGGAACAAAGTATGAAAAGTTGTATCTTTCACTTTTAAGTTCCTGGAAATTAATGATTGATTGCTATCTGCATTTTTTAGCCATGTGATGCGTGGAAAGAGGACTGTTCCTTAGAAAAACGGAGGGGAACTCTGGCTGAGGGAAAAAAGAATAACAAGCTCATAGAATAAACCCTTTTTTAAGGTAGGATTAGTTCCCCTTGAATATGGGAAAATGCCCAAATATCGACTAATTGTTAGGTGCCTAGGTGTGAAATCCAGGTAATAAATATTTTACCTCGGTATTTTCTTTTTATCTGTTCAATACATTCGCTTAAATACGTTTTAGCCTTTTGTTGTTTATGAAGGCGTTTAGATATCTAGATATTTCAGGCCAAGAAATCTCAATCCTTTTCCGTCACAGGAATACATCATCTGAAATAGCGCAGTCCTTGTTCATTGGAGAGAAACTGCATAACTTCCCAGAAAAAAAAAAATTTGAAAACTAGGTAGTCCTTACTATTGATATAGTGCTCAACATAAGATGGTTATAAAAAAATCATTAGTCTCGTCCTTCAGACAACGATTCCATGACCTTTATATTTTGTTACTCGTTACAACGATGATAATACAGCAACGGTGGTTTGGAAAAATGATTCCGTTCTTCGTTGAACGAGTCGGTTTCTCGGCTACTTGTTTTGGAATTAGAGAAATTTATTTGATAGAAATTCTTTCTCGTACTTCCAGTGGTTTGGTCCCGTTGCTATTTTCTTAAAATTAGCTCAGTGGTCTCTCTCTCTCTCTCTCTCTCTCTCTCTCTCTCTCTCAGTCATTATTACCTTTATTACCTTTACGTAGAAAAAATGGTTTAAAATAGTACATAAAATGGAAAGAAACATTTATTTTTAAGATTCTTCTAAAAGATAAAAACCTTAATTTTAAGTCTTGAAGACACAAAAACCATATTTGATTTTTAATATTCTTCTAAGCAATGTTTTGAAGACACAAAACCAACAGGACATCTTTTTCCATCTCCTGGCCATTTGCCAAATAGGAAAGGATCTTAAAACACGAGGCCCACCCGTTAGATTTCTTAGGAAATGTGGCTCACCGCAGGGTATTGCAGTATATGCTTGTGGATGTGACGGGGTTGCATTATTATCTAGGACATATGTACATACATACACGCACAAATTAGTTAGTGCTAAAATTTTTGATTGTTCTGTCTTTCTGTAAGTCTTCACGTTCCACATTTGACCAAATAGTTAACATTGTCTGTCTGTTTGCCTGCCTGGCTGTTAAGAAAACTCAGTAGCCTTATTTCGTCAACTCCTCAGTGGACCAACTTTACTCCCACCTTTATTTCTTCGTCTTGAATACTATCTGTTACCATCTCTCATCTTGTATGGAAAACCTGAGACATTTAAAAGCAGTTTATCCGGGGTCCGATTTACTGGAGATGTTTTTACGTTGAACCTGAGGAGAGCTTATCGCCACCATGTTATCTTTTCCGTTGAGAAGAGTATAGCTCAAAAGCCACTAAAGAATCAATAAGGTATTTGTGATATTTTTAACTCTGTTTTCTTGGCAACGGGTTTTAAAGCTTTCAGACTTTGTGGTACAAGAATGAGAGAGATGTTTGCGATAGTTATCAAAGTATATATTTAAATCAATAATTTAAAATTAACCATCTTATCAGAATCTATCAGTATTGTGTACAGACTTAAAATTACACCTGACGTCTGTATGCAGATAGACATTAAAATTCCCGGACACGTGGAAAAGTGCAAAATTGCCTTTCATTCAACTGGGACAGTTATTGAAATTGTGAACATCTCGCTCAAATATCCCGCCTCTTCCATGAATCTCTGCTTTGCAATGACGTTTCTTGATTGAAAAAGGATGGACGAAGCCCTTCAGAGTTTAGCTGCATATTCCGTTGCTCTTTTGATCCATTGCCGGTCGGTTTCTCTTACTTACGGCGACAGGAGTTAATGGTTGCTCCTACTGTTCTGTAGTTCAGCCAGCTTGGCTCTTGCAGCCTGTATTTTACTAAACAAGAAGACATTTCACGTCTCTCTCTCTCTCCCTCTCTCTCTCTCTCTCTCTCTCTCTCTCTCTCTCTCTCTCTCTCTCTCTCTCTCTCTCTCTCTCTGTGTGTGTGAGGTAGATTGAACACTGGTATGTTATGGATCTCAGTTTATATATACAACTCCTTTTAAAATGCAAGTGCCATTCTTGACTGAAAGTTCACGATTGAAGAGCATACCAGATCTGTTTTATTTAGTTTACCAAAAAAATGTGTACATTAAGGAAGTCTTTCAAGGCTTCTGGATACCTGTCTATCCTAAAGAAATGTTTTATTCTTTATAATGCTGTGAATACTGTTTTAGATATTTAATTTTCTCTGTTGCTTTGCAAATATATAAAGTTAATGACCTCATACACTCCAGGTGTCATGGTCTCAAAAGTCGAGATTACCACCTGATAAAGGTCTATTCCCCTAATGCCTGGGTCTATTTCCCTGATGCCTGCATGGACGCGAAAGTTTCCCTTGACGGGTGTGACTGGACATGTCAGCGCGATGGGTGGCCACGCATCACGACAGACTTAGTGAGTGTCAGATGTCATCATGCCAGGCCCAGGCATTCAGGATCAACTCAGCGTCCAAGGGGAGTTACACACACACACACACACACACACACACACACACACACACACACACACACACACACAGAGAGAGAGAGAGAGAGAGAGATTTAAAATCTTCCACATTCATATAAAAAATTAGTGACCTAGAACCCATGAATAGTAAAATCAAAATTATAACTATCTTGCTTTGTTGTTGGCGGTGTGATGATTTTATTTTTCATACAATTTCAGCGAGGTGAAGCCAGTTAATGGCATTCTCTGGTCTGTCTAGAAATCTCTCTCCGGATATTAAATTCTGTCCAAAATGTACAATGATGGATGGCAAATCTCTTGGTAATCTTCTCAGAGATTGGCTGGCGTTCAAATATTGAGCACAGGTGACATTCCATGCAGGGTTCACTGACGAATGAACTCGAAATAAGATAGTTAGATCACTCACAGGCACAGACAGGCCTGTACGCATACACATCATGCGTTACGCGAACACGTACACAAATACATACATCTCCTGCACGCGCACACACACACATACATGCACATTTACACAGGCTATTGATAAAAAAAAAAAAACCGAAGGAATGATAAAATAAGTCTTAGGGTTTGGAATGTGTGTAGATTTGGTACCGAAGAAATACAAGTATTCTAGGGTAGGTGTTTGGGACGAATGGTATGGATGATAGGAGTATGCCAGAACAGGAGAAGCGAGAGCGTTAGAGGGAGCCCTGTTAAATAACAGGCAAAATGGATGCAAGTGACAGGCAAAATCGACGCACTGCACGTAAGCCTTCAATTTGTATAGGGTCGAATGAGGCTACTAATATAGAAAGCCTTCAGCACAAGTGGTCTATCCTTGATTCAATTCAAGGATTGAAGTAAGTTTTTTTATTCTCTAGCACAAATGAACGGCTAAATGGTTAAAAAGAGTATTTATTTACTGCCAGAAAGCTGGGTTTGTATTTATTCATGTGATCCGAAAATTTTTTTTATTTAATATTCATGTATTTACGTTTCCCTAAAATTAAGAGGCCTCAAAAATGCTGATGTATTCACTTTTGTAAAGCCGGAGAGGGAGACTGGAAAGTCTGGCGAAGGAAACTACATGCATATTGCTAGGACAATCGCCATTCGGAGTTTTAGAATGTGCTCATGTTATTCCCAATGCTCATTCCTTTCTCGTTCTCTTGCCTTTCCTTTGCCTGCACCTTTGTCCTCGCGGAATTCTTCGTCGCTTGACCTGGATGGGAATGTGTCAAAACTTGCTCTCTCTCCACTTTTATTCCTCTCGCTTCACCTCACATGTCGAGATTTATGTCTTCCCTGTTTCGTTTTTACCGTGTTATTTCCTTCCATCCCTTTCTTTTTTTTCTCATCCCATTTGCTTCCCAATCTACTCAAGATTATCATAAATGACATTATAATTTTTTTCATTCATCACACTATCCTCACCTGTTCGTCATCATTTCCTTTTCCTTCGTTTATGTTACCCAAATGTAAACTTAGTGTGTATTATGGATATTTTTAAGTTGAATGACAAGAGACATGGTGAATGTACCTATACTAAAATTCGGTAGAACCTATTTGGGAAGATTTCGTTAATAAGCGAGTTGAAAAAATCTCATCTGAGACATTAAAGATATTCATCAGTCAAATAGCCTTTAATTTTTAAATAAGTTTTCAAGAATCGTACATAGCATGATGTGACTGACCATTTATTATTACGTACATTTATACATGGATGCATTCATGCATTTGTCTTACATATATACAGTTTATACCTGATAGTCCTCAATAAACACATGTATATTTCCTTATGCTGCCCCAAGCCAGGTGTGGGTTTGTAGTATCTTTGATTTCCTTGTACAGAAATAAAGCGTTACGGTTCTCTCTGTATTGGTGCATAAATTTTCAGTCTACCTTCATTCTACTCCAGCAAACATTTAAACATGCATAGGATCGCACACAGCTCTCCACTCACAAGAATCTGCAGTCTGTGGAAAAGTGTTGTATTATGATATTAAATTAAATTTATCCCCAATGTAAATTGAAACGTGTTTCCCAAGTCCAGTAGCAGCGTTGGCTTTCCTAATCTTTATCCAAAATTTGAAGTGATTCAAGATTTAATTCATGGACAAATTGCCGCTGAAAGAAAAAATACTTTTTGGATATATGCATCTTTCATGCATGTTGCTAATTTCACTATTCAGGAAATGTCTGTTGATGGAGCGAAAACTTCAAATACAACTCGACATTATATGCATTTATTATACAATGCAAAACTGAGCAATAATATTTGTCTATGGCAGTTTTCATTTTCGTGCGATGCTTTCTTAGGTGCATGAATGAAATAACGTGTACTTTTTGGTACATGCAACACAGTTACTTTATTTGGAGGACTTGAGGGGGACATTTTAGATAATAAAGTAGATTTGCTCTCTAGCCAAGTGGCAGAGCATAAAGAACCATATCTTGAAAGAGAGGTTTCATAATCTGGAGAACACAGAATTAAGAAGAGAATTACTAGGCTGAAACCTGCACAGAAAGGCGTGTAGTCTAACTTTTCGTAAATTTCTGATATGTTGTTGTCGTTGATGAAGCTGGCCTTACGCCAGTGCGAGCTGTTGCTCTGGAAGCAGCCCGTAAATTATATTATACTGTAATTGCGGGAATTGGTGGACTTCTAAAAGTTGAATGGCTGTAACGTTTTATTGCCAGAATATAAGATAGATGAATTTGTATGATCTCACATCAAGAAAAAATTAAACTTATGCATGTATAACACGACACGCTTGATATGTGCTTATTTATGTACCAAGTGATGTGGAAAGTGATCACCAATGCATTTTGGTTATAGGTTATTCACAGAACATAAACAACAGAAACGTGAGATTCTCTCCTACTTAAGCTGTAATATAAGGTTTTTATGGTCATATATTTAGCCATTATAGGGTCCTATAGTTCCAGTCATCTGTTCATGGTTTTCAATTATACTTCTGTTTATTACTACAGTACCAATTAATAATGATGGTGATGATGATGAGAATTTGAAATTTTCAAAAGCGGTTGTCTGCTTTACTCCGCAAGGTGGATTTTCAGTGAGGCAATAACAGCCACAGTGACTGTCATTGCTTTATTGTCATGGCCGAGGCTCTTGTAAATCACTACAACCTCCTTCAATTTTTTCTTTTTTTTATTAGAGAGCTTAAGAGGGGGATTTTTGAGAATTTTGAAATATCTGGTTATGAGGCATGGAAATATTTGTAAGTATGGATTTCATGAACGTTCTACGAGAGAATTTTGGCAAGGAATTGTGATGTATTTCCGCCATTAATAAATATGAGAGTCAGTAATTTATTCAACACTTAATGGTGGAATGAGAAACTCGCTGTTAGGAGAGGCGAATATCGGCAAACTTAAACTGGTTGCTTTAATGTAATGAGAGGCGGCAACAAGTAAGGGGCTATGGGAGATAACAAACCTATGTATAGGGGAAACAGGGGTTGAACAAAACCTAAGAGAAAGAAGGGGGATGTTGGGGGGTGGAAGGGGTTCGAAGCCCACAGCGACTATGCCAAGGGAGCGATGGCCTAAATACACTGCAGAAACGTCAGGAGACGACCTTAACTGGACTCGAAGGCACCATATGGCCTCCAAATAGCCCGCCAGGAAGCTGCAATTTCCATAGAATGGGATAGGCCACGAGAATTTGGGTTAAATGGGATGAATGTAAAACGACAATGAAAGCAACAAAATGAAGGAAGTGATAACATTTAGTGGCCAGCAACGAGATAATTATGGAAGGTATATGTATATTTATAATTATCAAATTTAAACCAATAAGCCATGCGCATGACGCGTTATGATTTGTTAAGCATATTTACTTGGGCATGGAAAGTAAACTACAACCCCTACAATACCGTCATCGAAGGGATATCATCAGAGTTGATTTTTAAGTTGAAGAGTGACAGTGAACAATGTATGTGAGTGTGTGTGTGTACGAGTTTGCGTGTTTTTATTTCTTTTTTAAATACATTGTTTCTTGCGTATTTCGTGTTACCTAATCTTTAGCAAGGCTTTGTCCAGGGAAAAGTTCAGTTCATTGCTGTCGGCCTAGATCATCGGAAGCACAGAATGCTTTATTCACGGTCGCTCACATCTCTTGCTAGTTTATTTTTGTTCTCTTTTTGCAGTCCGTAGCCCCAAAGCTCTCAAGATAAAACTTGACTGCAAACTAAGGACATTTCCGCCTCGAACTGCCAGTTGACACTTCAGTATTGCAGTGCTGGTGTGAAACAATAAAAATATTCCAAAACTGCACTAAGCGCAGAAGATAAAAATAGTGAAAACTGCTAGCCAGCAAAGCTAGATAACCATCATCGTTATTTTAAAATTTTATTTACTCTCTACATTGGAATAGTCCTTTCTGGTAACCATCATCGTATTGTGTGTGGAATAGTGTGCAAATACAAGATAAACATTTGAATTTAAATCTTAGTTTTCTGGTTATTTTACACTTTATTATTATTCGTTTTAATTTTAAAATGGCAAACACGCAGGGTCTTCTAAACAAACCCAACTCTCAAAAAATGACTTATGAGGTATCATGCTTATTTATAGTCTTTTAAGAGTTCGAGGCATATGGCATTGAAAGTTGGAAGTTATTCAGGATGTGCAAACATATTGAACGCTGTCAAAACCATTAGTAAACCGAAATACGAATTTCACATTATAAGCGGGAAATCATAAACATTATTGATATAAAGCTCTCACCAAATTTTCCCTCAGAAAGAATATAGCACAAAGGGTTATCGAAGGATGATTCGTAAAAATAAAAGATATTTAACATTTCATAAGTGAGCCGAATTGGTGAGCAACATTATTGCACATGAAATGATTTATAGATTTTTTAGGCATACATGACAAGCACTGGGGCAACTAAGGTCATTCAGCGCTGAAACGGAAATTGATGCAAATTTTGAAAGGTGTATCAGGAGGAAAACCTCGCAGTTACACTATGAATCAATTGTTAGGGGAGGGAGGACAGTAAGATGAAAGAAAGAGAATATGAATGGAGGTACAGTAAAAGGAATGAAAGGGGTTGCAGCTAGGGACCGAAGGGACGCTGCAAAGAACCTTAAGTAATGCCTACATTGCACCGCATGAGGTTCACTGACGGCGCATGAAATGTACAACCGCAGCATCTGCAAAACGAACAGTTCAACGAAGGCATTATGTACGTTGTGTCTAGTATGAAACAAAATTCTTAAATATAACACGCTAGCCACAATGAGAGGTTAAGTCATCGTAAAACTAGATTTATCAAAGATTAATAACTAGCCCAAAATGTCTTATGTGTGGATTTTACTAATTAAAAACAAAACTAGAGTTCAGTATGTAAATATTTTACTAGTTTCGTTGTAAATCACTAATTGGTTACTATTAAGCAAAAGAAAGAGAATGAAATATTCAGCATAACGATATTAATGACAATGATCAAAGTCGTTGGACAAAAATCTATGTTTTCCTTAAAAAATTTCGTATATCGTTTTCTTTAAATGAATTACCGAAACTGCCGGTACTTCCCACAAAGAGCTTAGGCACAAAGTCAACAAAGCAGTGTTGACGCAGTCTTACCCATCCAGTGTTGCGTAACGCGATTGCATTCATTTGAGAGGACTTATAATACAGTCGTGTAACGTTATATATAGACCAGTAATGGAGCATAAACCCTGGCGAGACAGTAATAAAGTGAAAACTTGAAATCATTAAGCACGGGGAGGGGAATGACAGGTCCTGGTTCACCGTTGGCAAAACTAAGCTGGGTCACGCAACTGTCATCGGGAACAATTCAAACCAGTTGGTAAGTATCGAGGTTTATTTATCAAACGTTATGCATGTGAAAAGGCATTTCCGTTTGGTTGTTGTTTTATTTATTTTTTCTTTAATATCTTGTGCACTCACGCACTTAAGTGGAAAGTTTTGGCAAGGTACTGACTACAACTGCTAAGTTACCGATAGTCTCAGCATTTTACGTGAATTATTGTTATTAATGGTGGTGGACAAAGCTCTTTTGACCTCAAAATTTTTCTGTTGCTATTGGTTTCTGTGAAATTTCAAAAGAGGACCGTAGCATTTGATGAGTTGCCCCGTTAGCATACTGCCGTATTTGACTGATTATAAGCACTTTATATATTAAGATAGAGCAATTGGAAATATATTTAGGGTAGCCTAGTGGTTTGTTGGCTCGTGAGTAGTTATTTCATTATACGGGTTTTGCCTAAAATACAAACACGTTGGAAGTAGCTTACCAATTGTCATACGACCATTCTATAAATGCTGTTAAAAGAATGATCCTAAGTCGATAATTGACTGTGAGGCCTGACCCTGAGGATATATTAGTCGTAATTTGGGCCGCTTTCCATATTCCGGGGATTCTAACCTAACCAAGAAAGCTATTACCTAATCACATAAAATAATCTAAACAGGAAACATATGTGAAGATATGTGTTGTCCGTTATTGCATGGATGAGTGGATAAGTAGTTTGTATATTTAAGATTTAACCATTAGTGTATTTACATATAATATATATATATATATATATATATATAATATATATATATATATATATATATATATATATATATATATGCGTGTGTGTGTGTGTGTGTGTGTGTGTGTGTGTGCGTGTGTGTGTGTGTTTTTGTCTTGTAAATAGGAAGGTCCTCAGATGGTATCTGGGGGCAAGGTTACTAGCCCCATGTTACTTTTTTACCTGCAGCTGACTCTCTAAGCACCTGTTCATAGAATGGTCGGCTAGTGGGGGCAGATGTGATTGAACCGCGGGCCTTTTGAATTCCAATCCACTTTCTGTGCCACTGAGACACTGCTTTAACCACACACACATGTTGAGCTAACAATTTAATGGACTTTACAGAGTTTTGCAAGGTATATAGTCTATTGTACGTCATCTTATATCGATTATCTTCACATTAAAGTACCAGCCTATGAGTATGTTTGTACGAGAGAGAGAGGGAGAGAGGAACGTATATGCTACTGAACTATTTTCGTTATGCTTCGCTTTAATTGCTTGCTTCCTCCAACCACCTCCTCTCCTCCAACCACCTCCTCTCCTCCTTTCTTGGTGTTCGCATCTTTCCCCTTTGTTCACCAGTCCTCTGGACGAACAAGAAATGCTCTACCTCTTTATTTTTTTCTTCGTAGAAGAATGTTGAAGTAACTCGTTCACGGATAAGTTTGCACTGGGTTGAAGTGAACAACAGGTTGTCAACTACTAAGAAAAATGGGATAGATCGAGCAATGGGAAAAGGTGGTGGAGAGGAGGGGCTTGTCTTGGTGGTGACGATGACGTGATGATGATGAAGAAAGTGATTAAATTTTATAATTGGGACAAAGACAGAAGTGCCATGATTTATACTTAGATCTAAATGGTTATGACCATGTCCTCATAAAGACAAATAAAACTTTTGGTCCTTTTTCCCGATGCAGTGTAGAGATTTTGGAGTTAGCAATGCGTACAAAAGGACTGGAAAGTCTGCCGAATTTTTTACATATAATTAATTGGCCTCTCCTCTACTTCTTTCTTGTGACCCATGTTTTTGTAAGTCGGTCGATCAGTCTTTCCCGCTTGAAATGTACATTCATTTATATATGCATATGTACAGTACACACACACACACACACACACACACACACACACACATATATATATATATATATATATATATAATGAAAATAATCAACGTTGCATCAGTTGCTGCCACAATCATCACAGGTTATTAACGGGATTTTCAGTGCAAAGGGCTGTTTCTTTTCATTTCCATACCAGAAAAGTAGCTACAGCGATAACGTATGTATAAGATAAGAGACTTAAATTTATCTTTTTTTCAAAGCAACTGAACTGCAAGGAGCGTATACTGAATTAATGTCTGGGAATATGATGCGGTAACGGGATATAAATATCACTGATTTAAAAAGTGTGTCATTATCCAGGACAAGGTCCTTTGTCGATTCCAACGAATGGCCTTTCATATATTTGGGGCTCTGCTGTAAGGACCCTTGTAATTCATAGTCAGGCTCTTACCTCTTGCCGTCTTATTTGGCTGTACGTGTCTCGAATTCATGAAAACACTCATGCCGAAGCATTTGCATTCATGCTCTCTCCGGAAGCAACAATTGCAATTCCTTTTACGCTGCTTGATGTTACTGCTTGTCCTCCTTTGCTTTCTTTGCTTTTGAATTCAACTGTCAGTACTGCCCCTCTTATTCTGGCTGCCATTTTTTTGTAGCATTTTTCATAATACTTTAGCTATATTTAGCTGCTTCTATATCTTTCTCCTAATGGAATGTCTATTTTATTTCGTAATTTGTTTCTGTTACATTTTGTTACTGCCTCATCATGTATCAACGTACGGAGTTGGATAATGTTATATATATATATATATATATATATATATATATATATATATATATATATATATATATATATATATATATATATATATATATATATATATATATATATATATATATATATATATATATATATATATATATATATATATATATATATATATATATATATATATTCCTTTTTCTGTTCCCTTACTTGCTTTGTCTTGTTGGGTGCAGGTGGCTCCAGATGATACCCACAAATTTTCAGCAAATATTTTGGAATGAAGTTGCTACCTCCATGCATCCACATCAATACACCCTGGTTATAAGAATTTACTTGACTCTGGCAAACGACTGATGAATTTTATATGATCTAGCGACAATCTAGTATACGAAAGAGAAAATAATTCAGGCAAGCTACAAGTTGAAGGAGAATGTAACAGAGTGTTAGAACAATGAATTGGAATCCAGTGATGCACGTGCTATTATGCAGATGGTATATAACAATTTGCTGCCCATGGAATGACATGATAACCCTGCAATTCATAAATTCCCCATCTAAAAAAAAATTTACTCTTGCTCTGTCCCCTTTCTTATACCCATATATTTGCACGGACACAGAGAGTGTGTGAGTTTGGCGATGCTTGAGGCTTTGTTGTGATAAACCTTGAGTTTCAAGAACACTAAACATTTTGAATCCGTCCTCATTAGCAGAAATTGATTGTGTAACCTTGATCTGCATTTTAACGAAGCATTTTAATTGGAGCCCGTGACCAAGTGACCCATTGTCAGTTGGCAATTGGGAAGTAAATTTGCTGTCCATGGAAGTAATTGGCGTCCATCGACGTTCCCAATTACCGCTTTCTTTTTGTGCGTTCGCAGTTTTATATAAAACTCGCTCGATCGTTGCTCCTGATTTTCCTGATTTTTGTCTATCACACAGCAATATTAGGATGCCATCAGAACCTTTTAATTAAAGTATGTGGAGTATAATTATTTTGTTCTTCTACTGTTTTGAAAGTATAGAGTTTGAAATATAGGACTGTTTAGAAATAGAGGATGTATGTCTCATACGAATAAGAATTAATATAGAAATTAAGGAAAAATGAAGCAAGCTGACTTAGGAAGGGGTTTGGGGGAAATATAAGGGAAATAGAAATTTAATTGTAATAAAAGTCTAGGAAGAGAAAGTTCTAATGGGAATAGCTTCAAATAAAAATGAATGAAAGGTTGGTGGACTACTGTGAAGAGATGCTTAGCCTAAATTCATTGTAGGAGGAAAATAAGGCTTAGCGGTAAAATATTTGAAAATAGTAATTTCAGAGTGGGTGAGGAATTGAGAAGGCTTTAGATTGGTTCAAGAATTGAAAACTATATCATCCCAATTTTCCTTAAAATAATATTAGAATACGTATAACGCATTTCAATGAAGGAATGATTTTTAATGGTAGGCACGTAGACGCATGAATGCCTGCATATTTTTTTAAATAAATCACGTTGCACTAATTTTATGGATTTCAGAAGTTGCTAATATTTATAATCATATATTTAAATGTATGTCGCTTTATTTTGTTCTTTTAGTGGGCAGGCAGGACGAAGAATTTTTGACGAGATCTACCTTCAGTAGTAACTGATACTTGGTTGGATAAACTTGAAGGGTGGAAGAGTAAATGGCGTATTAGATTATGGTTTTAAAAGGTTGATTGACAACTTTTCTGATGGAAAATAATTTTATAAAACAAAGATAAAAGTAAAAGTCTCAATGGAAGCCATATTCAACTTTTTTTAGGCATTGTTGACTGACATCGACATCAAAATCCATTGTCAAATTTGCTTTCCTTAGTGAAAATGATGCTATGTTTTTAGGTGGTCTGCGTAACAAAAATTGCTCATCTGCCTTTATAAGACTTTCTCTCTCTCTCTCTCTCTCTCTCTCTCTCTCTCTCTCTCTCTCTCTCTCTCTCTCTCTCTCTCTCTCCACTTTATACCAATGTAGTTCTGATATGCGCTAATGTGTCTTCAGTCTCCGCTTTCTGATATTTTTTTTTCTTATTCATCTACCATCACCGATCTCTCCGCGATTTTCTTGTTTCTTGGCTGGTGTCGATGTTTGACTAGTTTCCTTCTCAAACTCGGTGCAACCCCTCCCTTTTTAAACCTTTATTTGTCCCCGTCGTCATAGGTGCAACCCATCTTGCAATCTGTTTTTAGTTTAAGAACGTTTGGATACTGATTGTCAATGAGAAGTTGTTTTTTTATTATTTTATTTCATCATTGTGGTTATGGACATTATTTCTTCCCCTGGTGCACCAGTAAAAATTACGGTAACCCAAAGAAGGGTCGAGAAGTCCACACCCCAAGGACATTTCCGTACCATCCCGAAAGGCTTACAAAGGTGTCATCATTCGGCATACATATATATAGGGGCCAGTGGTGAGAGATTATTACACGTACGTTATTGTTACGCAAATGCATGGACGCATATTGCGTTTATTACATCCTCATTTTGGGCAGTTAATTTTTTCAGCATTTCATGAAACTACTCATTCTTTCTCTTGGGTGAACATTTGATAAACCACTGACCATTATGAGTTATATGCCAAGATTTTGTGTTGACAGAATCCTTTCCAGTTCTTAATAAAACCGTTTCGCTTAGCAAGTTAGTCGGTCGCAGTATGTGGTCGAGGTAGGCACAAAACCTGCCACTAGGGGAGTGATATTTCAAATAACATGATAAATACTTGAATTCGTTGTTCTAATAATTGTCAGATATTTTAATGATGAGAATGAAATAACCATGCTTACAGTAATTTTTTTATTCGTTTTTATAGATTGAGAATGTTGCATTAAGTTTGACCTCGAGAAGATAATTGGGTCTGGCTAAAGTGCACCAAGGTGAGTGAGTCATATGGCTAATATAGTTTCAGGTAAATGTTTCAGTTACACAGTTCGCTTGTAGAAAGATTGAATTCGACCGGTGTATTCTGAACCCGTTGTTGCAACTCAAAGAATTATTTGCATGTGCAACAAAACAGATTTTCCAATGATGTTGCTAATATTGTACTGTCACATTGCCCTGTGAACATATTAAAGTATTCATTATTATTATTATTATACCTCGAATTTTTACTTGTGCGTGATTATTACTTTTTTGTCTTCACTTTTGGTCATTGCCTCCCACATTGTTTTTAGTTTGCCCTTTTTCATTATTTGGTAAGAGAGACCAGATTGTCACTAAGCAGGTTATTTCAGAAGATTTCTACGTGAAATTTTATGTCTCAGAACATAATTAGCATAAAGGAAACGGGAACGAATCATATTAAAACTCCATGACTCCAAACAGTTTTACTCAAAAGCAGATTTTTTTACCTGTCTTTATTTCCCCTCCCTCCTTCTCTCCTCAGACGATTTCCTAGCAATTCTAGCCCATTTGTCCCACTCACTTTTTCATGTTGTCAGTTCTCGTTCCTGCCGTTTTTAACAGGTGTGTCGCTTTACGAGACAAACTTCTTTTTTAGCATTATCATTATATAACGACAACTCGTTGGCTGATATATTTTTGGTGTCTTGCGTGGGTGTCGTCGAATAGGGTAACTTGCGAATTGGCCTCTAAAGTGTCTTGCTTGCCAAAAACAAACTTTCCACCTTATCTAGTATGTAAAAGGTTATTTTAGCTATGCATATTCTCTCGCCTGTTGCTCAATGATGATTTTGTTTCGGTAACATGTCTCTACAGTTTATCTGTTTTATAAAAAGAAAGGAAAGAGGGATAATCATATCAGGTAACACGGTATGTAAATGGAATCATGAATCTGTCAGGGAGTTTAAAAAGGCCTCGTGAATGAGAAATGGAATTGTTAAGTATATATTAGTTTAACCTGACCACTGAGCTGATTAACCTCTCCTGAATCCATTGTTTTATTTTTACGTGGCTAAGAACCGATTGGTTACCTGACGGGACCTACAACTTAAATCGCGAAATGAATTTCTGAGAAACAAATTCTCTTGTTCTTCACTGGCCGATAATTGAAGTTTAGGTGAACCCGCTCACCTCGTTTTTGTTAAGCTGACATGTTCCCCTCCTTGAATCCATTGTTTTCGAGGGTCTTGGAAGAAACTTCATTATTGTCTTGAGACCTCCAGATAATTGAAGTTTGCTAACCGGCTTCTTTTGCATTGACATTTTCTTGTGCGAAGACATGAAATCATTTGAGAAATGGATGTCCTTTACATTTCTCATTTTCTCAGACTAATTTAGACACGAAAAAAAAATTATTTAATTAGTGTTGCTTTTTCTGGCGTTTATCCATGTTTAAACACTAATTATTCTCTTCATAACGGTTTTCGATATCATCAAGTTAAGGTTTACAGTTAGTCGCTGTAAAATACAGTGGCCCCTCGATTACTGAGATATATTTAATTACGAATAGCCGCCCTATCACTGAGACATAGTAAATGACAGGAATTTAGAGTTTTTCCTGTGTCTAGTATTTGACTTTGCCTTTTTGTGACGGACAATATTAATTGGCTTCCATTTGAGTCGAGTAGATTTCATTGCTAAAAATATGAGTTATCTAACAGCATGAAACTGTTAATTATCCTTTAATTAGAAATTCTCAGGACCATAAACTCCATATTAGAAATTCTTTGAATATATATCGCGTTCATTTATATGAACTTAATGGGAAATTCGCGTTAGTCCCGATCCAGGGATTGCTTTTGTTGCTGGTATTTGAACCCAAACCGAGAATGGTGCATAATTAAAAATTTTGTAATCATTCATTTAATGCCACGAATTTAAAATTTATTTCATATATTTTAATATAATGATTTTCAGTATTCAAAATTTGTGTAACTGTATCAAAGAGATTCCATATATATATATATATATATATATATATATATATATATATATATATATATATATATATATATATATATATATATATATATATATATATATGTGTGTGTGTGTGTGTGTGTATATATGTGTGTGTGTGCGTGTGCGTGTGTGTGTATATGTGTGTATGTATACTTACGTGAACGGGGAAAATGTCTTTACTCGAGAAATATAAATCTTACATAGTTTAAGCGTGAAGGTGTTTGACCTCTGTGGAATGCATTATTTTTATGTGCGTCATTAAATGTTTTGTCTATTCGAATCCATGTAAACTCCCTAATGTGCAGTGCACATAGACTTTGGTCATTTGATGCTCATGATCACATATAACATAATGGCGCTTCAAAAATCAGATGGAAAATAGGGTTACAGAACATTAGTTAAAAATATATACTTTTTGTCAAAGAAAACATACTTAAATGTAGGCACTGTACGTTATTGTAAACGACCATCAAAAACAAGCTCAGAATTTCTCTTTATCCCTGATTATGTATTCTCTATGAATGGTTTCGTTTTTGCAGAGCATTTTCTATCTGCGTGGCCATTTAGTTTATTCGAGTGCTCCCCTTAATTTAAGGATTTGGGAAATTTGAAAAGGAATTTCCAAAAAGATACTTTCCTTGGTTCTCATGTATGCATCTTATAATTAGTTGCGATCGTTCAAAGGTTTTTAACTAGGTTTTGTAATTTTTTGGGCGGGGAGGGTGGAGAGAGAAAATCATATATTGAATTATTTGTTTTCCAGCTGGTTGGGTGTAAGTTTTCAGTTTTATATGAAATTTTGTAAAATTATTTACAACAAGAGTTGAAGTGGGATTTTATTATCAGGTAATATTAGGTCTTCACAGTGTTTAGTGGAACAGAGGTTCATAGAATTTGGTTTCGATTAATGATTACTTCTTTGTATTACTGATTTTCTTTTGACCATTTAGGGTGAATCTTTTCTGTAGGTCTTTGGTTTCCTATGAAAGTTATTGCCAATATGTTTGTTGATGATGTTACTGAAATTTTATATAAGGAAATATGTATATTTTTTTACCCTATTACTAATTGTTGGGAGTACCATATCAATTTTTAACGCTTAAAAATTATAGAACTAGGTAAAGCGAGAAAAATTCGGAAAAATGTATTTGAGGCAACTTAGAGGAAAATTATTTTTCCTGGCCTGCCGTAATAGTCGTTAAAAGGAGTTAGGGACTAGAAGGCTTGAAGTAAGCTTTGATAAAGATTTAGCAATGATAAAGATTTAGCAGGCCCGGTCTGAGCAGTAATGACCGAGGGGTAAGTGGGAAATCTTGAGGTGAGCAGGGAAGAAAAGACGAAGAAAAAGTAAGGCGGAAAAAGGCAAATAAAACTCGTTCTTGAATGAGTCATGCTTTGGTAATGCAATTTATTAACTTTTTCTTATAATATATTGCACTGACACTTGACATATTTTCCACGGCTTTTTATATTTTAGATATCTTCTTTTTTCGTTAGTTTCTTGTAGAAGCAAACAGTACATTAAACGTATCTATATATTTTATGTAATTGAAATGAAAGCGTTGACATGGAAGTTTATGTAACGGTAAACAAGTTAAAAATGCGCCGAAGTTTCTTAGGCGCAATCGAGTTTTCTGTACAGCCGCTACAGTGTATAATCAAGGCCGCCGAAAATAGATCTATCTTTCGGTGGTCTCGGTATAATGCCGTATTAGCCGCGGCCATGAAACTTTAACCACTGCCCGGTGATGGAATATCCTATATCTTTGCCAGAAGCACCATTATGGCTAACTTTAACCTTGAATAAAATTAAAACTACTGAGGCTAGATGGCTGCAATGTGGTGTGTTTAATGATTGGAGGGTAGATGATCAACTTACCAATTTGCAGCCCTCTAGCCTGAGTAGTTATCAAGATCTGAGGACATAAAAGTGCGGACAGAAAAAAGTGCAGACGGACAGACAAAGCCGGCACAATAGTTTTCTTTTATAGAAAACTAAAACGTTAGTTATTAGTTATATGATGTGCCTAACTGATCAGCCTTTATAAGATTATCGTCAACCAAATTTATGGTTGCGTCATTTTATTTCTCTTTCCTCCGACGTTCAGAATTTTTCCTCTTGTTATTTAATAAGATGATAGAAATAGCTGGTGCCATAATGCAATTCCCTTCCAGGCAAAATAATAAGAAAAGAAAACCATAGCCATTTTTTCACACTGCTTAAAACTAAGCAAAAATATTATTATTATTATTATTATTATTATTATTATTATTATTATTATTATTATTATTATTATTATTATTATTATTATTATCTCCTCTACACACAGAATAACGCCTCATAAAACTGGTGAAGACATAGATGGCGGTAGTTCGATATACGTTGACGATTTTATATATTTTTTGTCATGTGGTAAATTTATGTGTATTGACAGGAATCTGTTGAACAAAGGAAGTTTACCATTTGTTGCTGAGAGTAAGTATGAAATTAGAAATTCGATGTTATCAGAGTGCCAGATAATATTTTTACCAGGTGATTGCATTCTCTATGTACATATATCTACTTAATGATAACATAAATAAGTTAGAAGGTGTAACGTCATTGCTTTTATGCTAATTGATAGCTATTGCTTCCTTAGGAATTGAATTATATACCTATATATATAATATATATATAATATTATATATATATATATATATATATATATATGGTGTAACTACTGTCACTTTTACCAGACACATATTTTCTATAGCTAATTGAATTCTTCGCGAGGTAACTACGAAGCCGAAAATATCCAGGCTCTTCAATTTCTTCCGTCTGGATATTTTCCATATCCAACGTTCTTAAAATTAAATTTTATATATAATTATATATATATATATATATATATATATATATATATATATATATATATATATATATATATATATATATATATATATATATATATATATATATATATATATATATATATATATATATATATATATATATATATATATATATATATATATATATATATATATATATATATATATAGAGAGAGAGAGAGAGAGAGAGAGAGAGAGAGAGAGAGAGAGAGAGAGAGAGAGAGAGAGAGAGAGAGAGATAGAATGGTTGAGAAACCGAACAAAACATAATGGATATGTACTGAGAATGAGCAGTTCTATACATACTAGTCTCACGCTGTCTGTAGAATACGTAGGAGTTTCTATTTTTCATCTTAATGAAAGAGTCCTTCATATTAAAGGTATACTTTGAGCATTATCTTTCCATGCAACTATAAACCTTGAGCCTTGAGAACATATTTAATGAATTCTTACAGAAATAATGAGTATTTGTGTCATGCTAGACATTTCATTGCCAAACTTAATCTTATTATCCTTTATGCTCATTAAAGTTGCAGACAAAAATGAGTTTGAATTTCTGTCTTTTTATATGTATATATATATATATATATATATATATATATATATAATATATATATATATATATATATATATATATATATATATATATATATATATATATATATTTGAAATTTGTTCTGAAGTTTGAGTGAAAGCCAAGCTAAGCCAAGCCAAGAACTCTGCTAACCAAGCAAAGCCAAAATCTGCAAACCAAACCAAGCACAGCCAAGAAAAGCGTTCAGCTAAGCCAAGGAAATTACTCAACTAGATAAGCGAAGCCAAACGGAGCACCCTGCCGGCTAAGCCAAGCCAAACCAAACAATCTGCCAACCAAACCTGCCCAAACACTGTTATCCAAGCGAAACCAAGCCTTCTGCTAACCAAGTCAAGCCCTCTGGTAATTTATCCAAGCCAAGACGAACAGTCTCCAAGCCAAGTTAAGTCCTCTGCTAGTCAAGCCAAGCCATGCTAACCAATCAGCAAACCAAGCCAAACCATGGCAACTAATCAGCCAGCCAAGCCAAGTCAAACTGCCAGCTAACAAAGCTAAGGAAGCATAAAGCTGGCCTAACCAAGTCAAGCCCTTTGCTAATCAATCCAAGCCAAGCCAAACACTCTTCAGTCCAAGTTAAGCATTCTGCTAGCCAAGCCGAGCCATGCCGACCAATCAGCAAGCCAAGCCAAGCCATGCCAACCAGTCAGCAAGCCAAGCCAAGCCATGCCTACCAATCAGCAAGCCAAGCTAAACTGCCAGCTAACCAAGCCAAGGAAAGCATAAAGTTGGCCAAACCAAGCCAAACTGCCAGCTAACCAAACCAAGGAAAGTACCCTGCTGGTCAAGCTAAATCAAACACTCTGCTAGCCAGGCCAAGCCAAACCAAACCAAGCCAAGTACTCTGCTAGCCAGGCCAAGCCAAACACTCTGCTAGACAAGCCTAGCCAAACCAAACCAAGCCAAGCACTCTGCTAGCAAGGCCCAGCCAAACACTCTCCTAGCCAAGCCAAGCCAAGCCAAGCCAAGCCAAGCCATACTGGGCACTTTGCTAGTCAAGCCAAGCCAAACACTCTCCTAGCCAAACCAAGCCAAGCCAAGCTCTCTGCTAGTTAAGCCAAGTCAAGCCAAGCCATACCAAGCACTATGCTAGACAAACCAAGCCAAGCTAAGGACTCTGCTAGCTAAGACAAACCAAACCAAGCCAAGCCAAGCCAAGCCAAGCCAAGCCAAGCACTCTGTTAGCCTTACCAAGCCTAGCCAGGCTCTCTGCTAGTCAATCTGAGCCAAGGTAAACCAATACCAGCCAAACACTGCTAGCCAAGCAAGCCAAGCCCAACCAAGCCAAGCCAAGCACTCTTGCTAGCCAAACCAATCCAAGCTATACAAGCCAAGCACTCTGCTACCAAGTCAAGCCAAGTCACGCCAAGCACTCTGCTAGCCAAGCCAAGCCCTCTTTTAACAAAGCCAAGCACAGCCAAGCCCTCTGCTAACCAAGCCAAGTCAGTCCAAGCCCAATCAAGCCAAATACTATGCTAACCAAGCCAAGCCAAGACATGCCAATCAGATCAGGCCAAACATTCTGCTAGCCAAGCTAAGCCCTCAGTTTTATGAGCAGTTCTGCTAGCTGAAGTCAGTCCAAGCCCAAGGAAATCTATGCTAACTCGAACCAGACATAATGAATCAAAACATTCTGCTAGCCAAGCTAAGCTTTAATTCAAGACTTTGCTAGAAGCCAAGCAGTGCTATTCTGATAATAAAGCATTAAGTGACTCTGCTCCAAATCAATATAAAAAATATATTTGCAAGCTGATGCCAAAACAATGTCAGCCAAGCCAAGCTAAGCCAAGGCATGCCAAGCACTTTTATGAAAGACATGTTTGCTAGCTAAGCCAAAAGCCAAGCCAGCCAAACACTATCTAACCAAGCCAATAACTAAACCAATCAAAGCCAAACATTCTGAATTCAACCACAATTCATTCATGCATATCATGCCAAGACGCTGTTGATCATCTCCATGCAAAATGCTATGCAAGCCAAGCAAACCACAATGTCAGCCAAGCCAAGCCACGCCAAGCACACTGTTAGTCAAACCAAACCAAGCCAAATCAAGCCAGATGCTCTGCAAGCCAAGCCATTCACACTGACAGCCAAACCAAGCTAAGTCAAGCCATGTCAAGTTTTCTGTTGGTGCCGATCAGGTTTATAATGGAATCACCTAAAGTTCTTCCGGCCGACTGACGGGTGACTGCATGTGTAGACGGTGCATGTGTGGACGGTTAAACAACTGTTTTATGACAGTTCGCCGCTGGATTTCACCTGGGAAGGATCTCAGCCGCTCGAACCAGAATATGAATAAACTGTGTATAGGTCTACTTCATTTCGTTGTTAGACCCTGCAGAACTATTTGTTGATCGTTGTGAGTCCAAGTCATATAATAAAAAATATATTTCCATGTGATAGAAACAATTTGGTATAGGCCTAGGCCAGTGTCCTGCCATTTTATGAAAGGTGTTACTCGTGAAAGTAGGCTTCACGGTGCATTTCATAAATAACTGTACCAACCCCCAGTTCTAATTTAAACTTATTCATGCATATTGTGTGGGAATAGACATCTCTCTTTAATAGGCAATATTTAGACATGCTCTTTTACGCCTTTTTGCTCTTTCCTATTATTAAGTGAATTGTCACAGCAGCTAATCTGTATAGCTCCACCTCCTGAAAAGCCAACGGGTTGATTCGTTTCGCATTTTTATGCCGACATGGCCCTTGCCCATAGTGTGGTAAGGTGGGAAAAGGAGTAAGGGTCAGGCTGTGGACTCTGCCAAACAATGGCGTCCGTCAAGCAATGGCTTCCCCTTCCCTTTTCCAAGGCCTCTCCGTTCTAGGTAAATTCCCTCTGGGGCAGAGGGAGAGAGAGAGAGAGATAAGCTATATCACTACTACGTGCATAGGTTGCACGAAGCCGTGATTTGCGTGTTCAAAGCAATCTCTCTCTCTCTCTCTCTCTCTCTCTCTGCATGGCCCAGAGGAAAGTTACCTAGAACGGAGAGACCTTAGAAAATGTAAGGGAAAGCCGCTCTCTCATACGCACACACATTTATGTTGTGGTTATTGTTACACCCCCCTCCCCTCAACAAGTTGCATTCTTCATAGTTTATAAAATTCATCAGTGTTTGTTCTTCTATTATGGCTTTGGTAGTTGGGTTGCGAGGGAAAGTATATATATTATGCCAGTGAATGTCTCTTTCCACATTGTACTTATTTTCATTAGCTCCTGCGTGGTTCAATATCAATAGACTGGAAGTGTACCAGTTCTGAATTATTGCGCTACCAGAAATTTTTCTGCTGACTAATCTTATACATCGGAGACAATTTTAGTCTTTTTAAAGTTCATCTGGCCTCACTGTCTTCTGGATGCTTCATTAAAGGTCCATTTAGTCTCCTTTATTATAGGATAGTCTAGAGCGAGACCTTGGTCCGAAGATTTCTCTGTTCTTGCTGAGTCATCTTTGCTGACGGGTGTCCTACATTTTTCACTTTTTTTTTCTCTGAATTCAAGTTATTATATTTTGAATTTTCATTATATCTGAAGCCCACTTCAGCTTTATTCCTTCACGTTCGTCAAGATTCCACACGTTTTTGTAGTTAATATGAACGTTTTAATTGTTTTCCTACATAAAGATCTTTTTTTTTTGTCTAAATGTTATAGCTACTTAGAGATTTATTTTCCATTTTGTTTTGCATTTAGAAAAAGTTATTTTTAGAAAGGTCACCAGGCACTGACCTACAAACCTTTGCTATCCAGATGCGACACAATACAACGATCCAAGACTCTGAGTCTAGATGTTGGTTAATGGATTATCTGAAGAGAGAGAGAGAGAGAGAGAGAGAGAGAGAGAGAGAGAGAGAGAGAGAGAGAGAGCGCATAGTACCACGTTTGAAGCTTCAAAAGAAACATTCGACATTATACGAGGTTGGAAGGAAAAGATGAAAAGAATAGGGCATAGAGATAAAACAGAATGTTAAGACAATGGAAGGTCGAAGAAACAAAAGGTGTAAATTGCTGTAGAGGTTTGCATTCATGCCTTCTTAAACAGGAAAGCTTAAAGTGTAGAACAGTTAAGGTCATGCCATTGTCGAATGTATCTCCCTCTCTCTCTCAAAACAGAAAAATTGTTGAAGTAACAGACAAATATAAATATAATATATATATATATATATATATATATAAATATAAATATATATATATTATAAATATATATATAAAATAAAATCTCAGGAGACCTGGAATGATGACTTGGGAATGGGAAGGAGATATTAGGGTAAATGGGAAATGCAGGATGCCTTCCAGGCTATATAGGGCCACAGGAAAATGTTAAGGAAGGGGGAAATGATGCAATAATGTAAAGTGAGGAACCTTTCGAGTAATTTAGTAACCTGGGAAAAGAAATACATAATTCACTGTAGATTTGAAAATTAGAAGTCGATTACTAAAGTGTACATCGAAGACGATGAAAATGTGTCGTGAATGAGCATTGCATTAGAAGAGAAAATACTTGGTAATATTTTCAGACTACGAAATCGTTTCTAAACTAAAGGAATTGGTTCGATTGTAAAGGAGATGATTTTCCGAGTGAAAGCTTGATATTGATGTTTCCTAACACGTCCCAGAGGATGTCTTTTGATGAGATAGCGTTGGAAGTGTTTCTGATTGACCGTGCATTTGAAGAAGAGTGTTTTTCATTTGAAAGTTATTATTTTGTTTTTGTGGATTTAATACTGAATTGTTGTTGGCTCACATATAATTATGCGGTGAAGAGAAAACTTTGAATTTTTTCATTTTATTTTGGTATAAATATTTGAAATAACTTTTCAGAAAGCAGATTTAAATAGTACAAAAATGTATATTAAAGAAAACTGCATAGTTCTTTTATATTTTGTTTACAAAGCTCTGTAACTACTGTCAAGAAAGGACGATTTCAGCAGGAAGGTTGCATAACAATGGAAGCCGTGTGTTTTCGAATGGATGTTGTATGTTGCGCTAGCGCTTCCAACTTTTATTTTGTTTAGTGGTACCTGGTGGAGGTTTAATAACATTTCAGCTGAGTTATGTATCTCTTTGAAGAATTTCTGGAACAATTTGGTGCCTGAATACTGGACTTTTCTAACTGGACGCAATGAAAACGATATATGTATAAAAATGAATTCAGCTTTTTTCCGAAAGTATTTTTTGTATAAGGATTTTGCTGCTGATCTTAGATATAAAAATCTGTTTGGGTTTTTAAATTGAGCTTTTTGTTACAGGTCATCTGTTTAACTGTCCCTTATCTCAGTTATAAATGGAAACTGGTACTGTTCTAGAGTAGTCGAGGCCACCATTTCGGAACTGTGAATTTATAAAACCTTTTCTGAAATTTTTTTCGAAATAATTATGCCCAGATTGCCCAGATCCATATAATATCGTTTCTGTGAACCTTGAAATTATTTTATCATTTTCACCGCTTGATTATAGATTTTCTTAGAATTAATATCTTTCTAACATTGCATCTCGAAGACGTATAAAACTTAAAATTTTGTACGGCTCACTGAATATCATAAAGATTATTAGAAATAAAGAATGAAAAGAAATTCATTTCCTTTATTTCACTGGAGCAAGAGAATTTTAAGTTTACATTTAACTATAGCTGCGAGAAACGTGTGTATATTGGCCGAGGGAAATGGTTATATCATTGTTGAAGAACTGAATTCTTTAGTCAAATATTGGATCACTAACTGATACCGACCCTGACATCGTTCTTTTGAGT
>NC_089752.1:39280576-39293076 GCF_040412425.1 Macrobrachium rosenbergii | reverse complement strand
ATATATATATATATATATATATATATATATATATATATATATATACACACAAGTTCATTCTTGTTTGTCGTGATTTTATTTTAATTCGTCCGGTAAATGTTGTGGTCACGCATGGCTAGTATATTTGTTGTTTTTTTTATGGTACGATGACATACAAATTTATTATGAGAGTTTTGGACTTTTTTTTGAAGCAGAATTTCGGTTTTATTGTAGAGTATACTGTAAATCCAAACTGAAACAGAATTAGATTAGTGTAGGTGATTCTTTTGCCATCTCTCATTAAAAAAAAGTCTGGAAGGTATCATGTTTTCACTTTCACCGAAAGATTACAATTTAAGGTTCTCCTTTACAGGATATTTTCGGCATTCAGGTTTTTTCCACCCAGGGGCTTTGTGTGTGCTCTTTTATTTCTGCAGAATTAAAGATTAAGGTTTATTTCACCATCTGTTCTCTCTCCTGGAACAAGAAGACCATGATACGTTTATGGTTTTGTTTTTTCCCATATAAGATCTCGCCCCGGGGGGAAAGATGTCATTTACGTTTCACCTTATGTACGTAACTATTAGTGGCTTCCATGCCACATCTTTCGCACCATACCCCTGCTTCTCTTTGCTTCTCCCTATGTAATATCTGTATGAGCTGTTCAAAAGGCATTCCTCAATACCAAGGGACTTAACAGAAGTTCTGAGGACCTCTTTTAAACACCATAAACTCCGCGGTATGAGTTACTGCTGGCTTCTGTATAACTTAGCATTACGCAGTCTCTCTCTCTCTCTCTCTCTCTCTCTCTCTCTCTCTCTCTCTCTCTCTCTCTCTCTCTCTGTTCTGAGCATGAAAATAATATTCGATATGTTTTGGTGGAGAAATGAACTAACCACAAGGCTTACTATACTCCAGAAGTCATATTTTGAGAGCGTGTTGTGTACGGAGGGACTGGTAAAATGTGATCAGTAATAGAATTTAATTTCTTTTTAAAACACCACACCGGAATTATCAGTGCAGATTTCCACATTTTATTATTCATGAAAGTTTTTATTAGTAAGCCAGAATGGTTGTTCTGTTATTTACTTAGATATTTTATTTTGTAATGACTCTTACATATGAATAGGATGGTTACGCCCTCGACGTGTTAACAGAACATATTCAGAATTCATAGGTTTCCATTTTCACGAGGTAATGACTGTACTTTGGAAAATGAAGATGAGTGGAGAAGGTGAAAGCTTCCCATATATTCTGTTTACTACTTTATTATAATGATAAATCGTAACCTATTAGTGGGGTGTTTCACATTACCTCCCCATTAGAAGTTGATGGTAAGTAATTTTAGTGAAATGATTGGTACTTCTGCAACTTAAGTTTAGCGAGAGAGAGAGAGAGAGAGAGAGAGAGAGAGAGAGAGAGAGAGAGAGAGAGAGAGAGAGAGAGAGAGAGCGGTAAGTGGCAATAGTATGGTAAAACCTGTATGAGTGGAAGAGAATGTTATATTTTAATGTTCATAATGTTGATATTTTCGAAGATAACAGAGAAATATCAGTATTGCCCAAAAATGAACTCTGACAATAAAGTAAAAAAGTGAAGAATTAACGGGATAGATATGAAACGATAAACAGGTTTTAGATATTCGAGATTGAAAGGAAGCCTGATGAAGAAAAGGGGGAAAAAAGAAGGAGTGAGGTGGAAAATAGCCTCCTGGAGGCTTAAACAGACTTTGGAGAAGCAGTTGACTGAAAAAGCAAATGCACATTTCACTTCATGAAATCGTAGAGGAACCTCACCAGGAAATATAGAAGAAATTATTAGGAGCGATTGAGGCATAAGATAAGAAATAACAGATCAGCTGTATAATGATGACAACGATTTTCCTTTCATTTCGTCTGTATTATTATTGATCACTAAAGAGAAAAATTCATCTGACACAAGCCTTAGAGGACCATTAACTTGTTAATCAAGCTCCCACGCCAATAAATATAATTTACTTAAACAATATATTAACACGAAAAACACTAGTTCGCGCATAAAAATTACGCAGTTGTGCATGCTAGTTTTAAGGAATAATAATATAGTCATTAAGGAGCGTCTACGTTTAGTAGGTGACCAAGGTATTATAAAAATTGCGTAGTGCGACGTGCAGTTTCGTGTTCTTGCTTTTTCATTATTTACGGTATTTGGAATAGCTACGAATATCCCTGTATACGTACGTACGTTCGTGTATGTTCATGTGCATATATAATGAGGTATGTGTGGTGAACATAAAGATCGTTGTATAAACTGTCCTGGTTGGGCGAGGTCTTTTTGGACCTTGAATTTAACGGCTCCTTGAGACGTTCATCTTTAAGTATCCAGAAGAGATATTCCGAGATGTTGTCAAGTGGCATTGGGTTCAGTTTTTTTTTTTTTTTTTTTTAATTCGCTCACTGTTTTACTGTCTATTTATTTCTTTCAATTGTAAGAAATATGCTGATGTAAATCCAGCTGGAAAATTATACACGAAATGTTTTGAAATTTTACCAAAGAACCGTTTATCGGAGAATCGCTCGTAAGGATTTACACATTAAGGCTGTGATTATTGTGTATAAAATGCAACTATGAAAGTAATTCCTGTCACATCACTAATCGCTGTAATTTTCAGGAGTTTCCTTTGCTGATGATTATCTTTTGTGGTTCAGTTAAATTACACGTCTCTTGATTATAGCAATCATTTTTAAAACTGTAATTGATGTTTGTACTTCAGTAATTCTGAAATTCAATGTTGTGGCCTATATGAATGGGCCATGATGATTTTCAATTTTATTTTATTTCAGTGAAGGAAAACACTATACCTTCATATACAGTACGAATATCTAATATGTGGAATTTTCTTTTCATTTTAGGGCTATGAATACAGACATATAGGCTTAGCAAATATTAATGTCTTTATTTATTCAGCTCTATGAATTCTCCATTGAGTCTTACAAATATCCGTCGTCGAGGTTTGTACGTGGATAGCAGACCCCTTCAGTGGGAATATTAAATCAGAACATTGTGATTTCGGATTTATAATAATTTTGAAATAAATTTAGCTTACTTAAATTCCATAGACTCCAAATCCAACGTCGTCCGTATTTAATCTAAATCAACAAACCAGTATTCAGTTAGTGGCAGTGACCTTTTCTTGATATAACCCCAAGTCTGCAGCCGAATTCATTGAAGGGTTAATGTCCAAAGCTGCTTCACTCCGAATGCAAATATCCCGGCGGGTTTATTAATCGCTTGCCGGCGATATCCAATTCAGTTGGTTTTAAAAGTTATCTCTTATGCCTACCCTTCCGGTCATTCTGTGGTGTAGTGAGCGTTTATAGACGTTTTTTTGTTATATTTTGCGAATATTTTATTATGAGTATAACGAGCGATATAGAAAATTTAGAAATATGACCGCTTCATTAATCATCCATATTTCTTTAGCATCAGCAACTGTTATAATAATTTTCATTATTTCTTAACAAGGTATCTTAAAGCATTCAATTCAGTGATCGAGAGGGTTGGCAAAGTGTCCAAAAATCTCTTCGTTAGTTTTGGCAATATATGAATTAAGTTCGAAATAGGTTCGGACTTGGGTCTCGTGCATCCAGTTCATGGTGAATCTCTTAAACTTAATGCCTCATAATTGGTTTGTTCATTCTCCCGATATTCCTCTTTGCATATTCGCTCTCTCACCTTGCTTGAAGCACAGCGATATCTGCTTCGTCTCTCTCTCTCTCTCTCTCTCTCTCTCTCTCTCTCTCTCTCTCTCTCTCTCTTCTGCGGGTCTCGATTGCAGGTTGAGTGGCTATTTTTTTTAATTCTCAGTCCAAGGATTTTTTCGTATATATTAATAATTAAAAATTTTCCGTTAAACAGTAAATCACGATGGAATATGGTTTTAATTATGCCTTTTTTTCAATTTCTCTTTTTTTTTCTGTCGCTCTCTCACATGCACATCCACAACAGCTGTTTCCTTCTCGCTGTGACTTTGCTTGAATTGAGAAAATACTCATCCCTTGAGTAATACAATAAATAACAGACCAACAGATGCATGAGAGGGTTGTTAGTAGAACGGGTGTTTTGTTTGTTTCATCTTAAATGATAAAATCTAGTTAATCATTTGTTCGTTATTATTTTACTAAGCCATGGAATAATGTTTGATGTTGCAGCTTGTGAGAATTTTGAGAAAGGTAAGGGTTTTATAGCTCAGGTTTATATCATATCAACACTACACATTTGCATTGAATATTCAGGGTAATCTTGCCGCTCTGTGTACGAGCCCTTTAGACACGCAGCTTGCGAGAACCCAAGTTTCTTTGGGTTATCTTGCTGGAACTGGGCTTGAGATTATGGAAATAATACCAGTGCCATTGCTGTCTCCTTATCAGAGCGAAATGTTTTCTTCTCAGTACGGTAAGCTGAGATCTCAATTAGCTGAAATTCAGATTGTGTCTTAAGGCTTGTTAAAGTTGGATTCCCTTCGGGGTTAAGAAGATGAGGCAATTGGGTCGGTGTGATGTCTCGAGTTGTTCCCATTTGCCGACGCAGATGATTTTTAAAGTAAAAGTAGGTTAATCGTTTTATTGAGTTTTCTTTTGCAATAGTTGCATGACGCAATTAGTGTAGATTTCACTAGGCCGTTTTTACTGTTGTTGCAGGATGGGTTAAGTTTAGACCCTGGATTTGGCTAAGAGCCAGAATGCTGTAATGCACGCAATAGGTATTTAAAAATATTTAGAAAGAAAAATAGCAATTTTTTTTTCAGTGGGTTTCTAGTTTATTGACATAGAAACAGTTGGTTCAAAGAGGGTATTTAGAAAATGTTTTAAAAGCCAGTGCATATAATGATGTGCGACGGCCGCCATCATTATTCAGGTTAGTGTGATCCTCTTGTAAAAATGACAGTTTGTGAGAAATTTACTTTGGATAATCTTGCATGCGTGACTTGCTGCGATCTCAGTTTTCCTTGAAAATTGATTTACTTGCTTTTGTTCCTCGGGGCATTTCGATCGTCTCATGTGGTAGTATCCTCTAAGTGATTTAAGAAGATGAGATATGAAATGTTCTAGTTAACAAGATACTGCTTTTCGCAACTGTTTTATTTTGGGATACTTTAAAGAAAATAATGTTAGAATCAGTAGTAAAAATAATGATTATTACGTTAATTTCCGTTCTTCGTGTAATCCAACCACCAACCATTAATAGTGTCAGTATAATCATTTTGACAGTTGTGGCTATCTGATTTTGATCTTTCTAAAATTCTTATTAACTGCTGTAATTAGATTATTACTGAAAAATAAGAGAAAAATTAACCATCATATTTATAATAGAGACATTACTTTTAAAATAATGTTAAATGTTTAGTAAACTGAATAGATTAATTACTTGGGGGATAATGTTTTACAAGTTAATTTGGCCAAGACACTAAATGCTATTCTCGGGCGTAAACGATTTTTCCATTGAATATTCTTTTTAAGTTCATGCGAGATAACTTTAATTCCACAAACACACCTTTCATGCGGATTCGAAGGAGTCGGAAATAACTAGCTGGAGTGAGAATAGGAATACTAAATCAGAAAATGCCTTCATATTTTCGAATAAACATGACCCTTATTTTGTTCGTATATTAACCGTCTATTTACACATTTTTTAACCCTAGTGTGTAAACCGAAACGCACCGATCGCCGTTAGCGGTTAATGGTGGGATTAAATAAGTGGAACTAGTACATTTCATACTTCACAATGGACAAATAATTTGATAAAGTGATAAAAGTGGCTTGGGCTCTAAAACACTGAATTCGGAACCACTTAAACAATAAATAAAAACAGTTTAAAGTGCTTATTGCTTCCTTGTTTACTTTCGGTTCTTGTAATACGCCTCATTGTCAAGTAACCGTCTTCAAATAACGTGGTTGCCAGTTTTCAACAATTTAATGAGAGAGAGAAAGAGAGAGAGAGAGATTTGAATGCATATGATTTTAAGGTTTCAGCAGTCCGGCACACAACCACAGTAGATTACATTGCAATGGCACCCAGTATCATTACACACATGCATTCAGATTTCGGATTCAGCCAGAGATCTGTCCCCATCATCTCCTATTTCGGTAAATTGGCAGGACATTCGAAGGGGCTCAGCTGGATTAGGACCGTTGCGGCATATTATTATTGAATGAAGGCATTTGCTTTGCCAGAGAATGATGAAGTGTTTAGTTGCAGATTCTATATCTAAGTGAGATTGTTATGTCGACCGATATAAGTTTATGTGCATTCACGTTTTGGTTGGATAATTCTTACACAGTAATTTGATGAATTTCTCACGAGGTGATTCAGTTAGCAATTGCATGAAGGGGTTCGTTCCGTTTGGTTACCGCGTAGTGAATTATGTTGAGATGGTAAGAGAGAGTACTTTTTTATCTCCTAGCTAGCCCCTCACGTGGAAAATTTTTATTTTCATTAGAAGCTTCTTAATAATCATCTAAATTTTTTTTATTTCCCATTGTCAAATTTTCGATATAATCCATATATAATTTAAATCATCATCATCTCTAATTCTTCAAAGAACAGATAATCTCTACAAATAAATTCTTTAGTAACAGAGATTAAATCTCAGAAGGCTTAGATTTTTTTTAGGCCTATAAACCATTTCGCAACACACAACCTAAAATTTCAACATTCAAAGAAAACTTGTTGTAATTCATATATATATATATATATTTTTAGAAATTTTGTTATTACTGTTGTCTACTAATATAATGCTGCAGAGGTAGTTACTTTGACCAGTCCGAGGAGCATGTTAAGCGCGTTGTCATTGACGGCACCGCTAACCTTATCACACCGTGCTGTGAGCTAAGCAGTGTAAAAATAAAAAATCAGCTCAGATAACACAGATTACGGATTATACCAGTGTGTAAAATGGGTCATATTTATTTAACCATGGGGAAAATAGTGTTAGCTGTGAATTCGCAAACTTGTCGACTTGTATGGCAGTAGGAATGAAAAAAAGTTTAACACTACTTGGCAACTGTTACGTTGTTTTTGAGATTTTGGACTATGCAAAAAGATTCATGTCGCCTCAGATTTGAGCATAGCTGTACTATGGAGCTTAAGGGAAAATAACCTTGCCCATTGTATTCGAAAATGTCAATCTCACGGTCGCCTCTCAAATGCCTGCAGTTTGTCGATTTGAGAATAAAAGGAACGCTCCGTTTTATTTTACGAGCACTGTTTCGCAAATGGCCAAGCATTAGTCATTCATGAGAGAGAGAGAGAGAGAGAGAGAGAGAGAGAGAGAGAGAGAGTGTAATAATTATTTGGCCCTGGAAAGAATTGTTTTCCTAATTCTTATAGAACTTCGTGTGGTCTAGGTTTTAGGCTGTTATTTATTTATAGGGTAGGTAATGGGTCTGATATGAGTTTACCACTTAACTTGCATATCCTTTCAAAAGCTGGAGTTTCGGAATGTACGCTGTGAATGTAGCACATCCTAGACTCCTCCTTGGCCGTTTTGAATTTTTTCCTTGGAAACCGTCTTGATTTCACTCATCGGTGGAGTAGCAATATAGATGTTATTTTATTCATCAGTTATCGGAGATGGGAAGTATTAAACGCGCTTATTAGAGAAAAATGAAATTTCTGGTGACTTATTATTCTAGGATATGTTGTTCAAGTCTCTCTTGTACCCCTCTCCTCTCCGAAACTATTCTCTCTCTCTCTCTCTCTCTCTCTCTCTCTCTCTCTCTCTCTCTCTCTCTCTCTCTCTCTCGTCATTTGGTATACATCCACCTCAGGCCGCTTATGCTGAGGAAACCTATTGACTTGTATTTTATTTGCGAGGTAATTGCCACCCTGTAAATTAATTAGAAATCCTTCCCCTGTAGCTTGCTAACGATAAGTTTTCCTTTATAAAGGTTGGATAAATTCGGTATAAGTCGTACCATTCAGTGTACGGACAGGTTAGTGTGGGCGAGAGATTTTAGTTCAGTGTATCGATAGCTTTGAAAAAGCCACTTCTGTTGGTTAAATAGTTCTATTTAAAGTTGCTTCTTGTTGCTTGATTGGAAAAGTTTGGATAGAAGCCATATTTTGTGCAGTTTTCCAGGCAGCTTTCAATGTAGTTGAACTCTTCTCGTATTGAATCGAGGTTTTTTAAAATGGAAATAAAATCATTTTATTCAATTTGTTTTTTCGTACAAAATTATTACTCATGTTTCAACAAGTGTAAACTGATTTCTTTACATTTCCAGTCTCCTATGGCTATTGTCTTTTTTCTTTAGGAACAACACGACGCAATATCGGTATGTATTATTCGATGCTGTGACTTTCCATTTTGCTTCACCTTGCGTTCACTTGACTTTTTCAGACTGAAGGTCAGGCGCTTGCTTTCTATTTCAGTAGCGCCGTAGGAGTTTATAAGTGTTTGTAGGAAAGGCGAGCCGGGAGAAATAGCCAGGTATAATTACAATATTTACTTTTATTTTATTTTAGTAAATGATGTTGTAGCATTAAATTGAAAGCAGTCTTGTAGTACGGGATTAATGACACGACTCAAAAAATGTCCATTTGTATTGACGGAGACTCTGCTATTTCACCCTTTTCACTCATGCTTCTTCTTCCCTGCTGACATCGATGTTAGTACGATTCTGTGTAGCAAATCTCTATCAGGCTTAAAAGGTAGCCATTCATTTTTTTCGATATGCGGTGCAACAGGTTATTAAAACCCGTGGGGGGTAGTCTCGTCGGTGCACTGTAGGCGTTACCAAAGGTTCTTTGCAGCGTCCTTTTGGCCCCTAGCTGCAACCCCTTTCACTCCTTTTACTGTAGCTCTTTTCATATTATCTTTCTTCCATCTTGCTATCCACCCTCTCCTAACAATTATTTCATAGTGCAACTGCGAGGTTTTCCTCCTGTTACACCTTTCGAACCTACCTACTCTCAATTTCCTTTCCAGCGCTGAATAACCTCATGGATCCCAGTGCCTGCCCTTTGGCCTAAACTCTATATATTCCAACAGGTTATTAAAACCGGGGGGTAGGGTGCGTGTTAGTCCCGTCAGTGCTCCTCACGTGGTGTACTGTAGGCATTGTATACTAAATATTATTTGTCGCGTCCCTTAGGCCCCGAGCTACCCATTTTTTAACCTTTTACTTTACCGTCAGCACTCACCAACTATAACTTCACTCACCCATGTTATTGATCCAGTAAACTGTCAGATCTGACGAGCACACAGCGGGTTACTCCATTTACCTTCAACACTTTTCTTTAATTTTATTCCTCAGTTTTTATCTCCTCGTTTTGCTTGTGGTATTGAGGCTGTCCAATACATCTGTCACTCTTAATTGTTATCATGTGTGATTGTATTGGTATTTGGTTATCATTCCATGAACGTTGGTCATATATACTGCCTTCTAATTTATAATTAACCTTCGGTAAAACTAATTAGCTGTCGTTGGCAAAAATTGCCTAGATATCTTGTCTATTCACATTATTTCTTCTTTTAATTAATCTTAAAAAACTTGTTGTAATAATTATGAGCCCTTTTTAGTCTATTATTACCTCTCCACCATCAAGTAGCTGCCATTTTATAGCCCATCGTTAATTTCCACTTTCAGTTAGCGGTCATGTTATAACTACTTTGCAGCCTATTAAGACATTAGCAGCTTTAAAACATTATCTACGGGTTTTTCCGAAATCAAATAAAATCCAGCTCTCTAAACGTTCGCGCTCATGTTACTTGAGAATTAGTTTGCGTTGGCTGTTTTTTTTAGGAGGAGTTTACTAGTTGTCTGCTTTCATTTTCTTGTATTTTCTTATACACTCATGGAGAGGAACAATTCATTTATTATACTTATTTTTCAATTAATGCCAGTTAATACAAATGGAATTTGTTGGTTCTAAATACATAGCTGAGTGGGTGCTTCATTTGTATAAGAACTTGAAATTTAGAATAATAATGCAAAGTAATGAGATGTCTCTTGGACACTAGGACAATATGACTTTCATGACCTGGGCGTCTTATTATAAGGACGCCTTTTCATAGTGGCGCCATTGTATGTCTCCACCTACGCGCCCTGAAGCAGTGAAATCTCTGTTGCAGAAACAGTGCTAATCACCTACACTGGAAATAACCAATGCAGGTTGTGTGATGTTGACAGACATTCATCGTTGACACCCTTCACGGTCATTTGTGGCTGTAACAAACCTCGTCGACTTCTTCGTCACATACCTTATATTACTCCTAATTTCAGCCCCATTTTACCTTTTTTCTTGTTGTTTAATTTATTATGTAACCTAGTAACGTCCTCCGTCGGTGGATGCTCTAATTCGGTATAATATCTAAACTATTTATTTCGATGCATTGTACACAATCAACAGAGAGAGAGAGAGAGAGAGAGAGAGAGAGAGAGAGAGAGAGAGAGAGAGAGAGAGAGAGGTATATTTTTAAAAAGGCCTCTTGCAGGCTGGAATGTCTGAATCTTTAAGGAAGCAGAGAGGCGAATGCGGATGATGTATAGCAAACATTTAACAGCAAAAAAAAAGTGTTACTTCAAAGGATAGTTTAAGAAGCATAGTGTCTTATTAGCTTCGCATTATCTATAGAGAGGAAAAATGAAAAACGAATCTCTGTCTGTCTGTCTGTCTGTCTGTCCGTCTCTCTCTCTCTCTCTCTCTCTCTCTCTCTCTCTCTCTCTCTCTCTCTCTCTCTCTCTCTCAATATATATATATATATATATATATATATATATATATATATATATATATATATATATATATATATATATATATAAAGGGCCCCATAGAAACGCCTGAGGGGGAGACAGTTTGGTCTCTGGAATATAGCCTTTATTTTCCACATTTTGGCGTTTCTATGGGATCCCTTATATTTGACAGAACTCTGTTTTAACAGAAAATATTTCACAGCCATATATGTATATATATATATATATATATATATATATATATATATATATATATATATATATATATATATATATATATATATATATATATATATATATATATATATATATATATATATATATAATTAATTATATATATATATATATATATATATATATATATATATATATATATATATATATATATATATATATATATATATATATATATATATATATATATATATATATATATATATATATATATATATATATATATATATATATATATATAAAGGCAAATGCCACGAATGTTTCTTTCGTGACATTTGCCTGTATGTACTATATGTATTCATCACGTTCCATATGTTCATGATGCAGTCATACACACACACACACACACACACACACACACACACACACACATATATATATATATATATATATATATATATATATATATATATATATATATATATATATATATATATATATATATATATATATATATATATATATATATATATATATATATATATATATATATATATATATATAGAGAGAGAGAGAGAATGGAATAGACTATAAAATAGAAAGCTAGAACAATAGAAAATTCAGACAGAAAAAGCAGGATGGGTATTATCAAAGAACACGTTATCTTAATAAATGAATGAATTCATTATCATTATAAAGCCGCGTTATTTAAAATGAGAATAAAACTTTAATTATTGTAAACATACTATTGATGCATTCATTAAGCTGAGAACACTGGAACGATTGCCGAGAGAAATAGAGATCCGGGAGCAACTCTGGTAATGAGGCGTCCCACCATCACCTGGCGGGTTGCCTTTGGAGATATTCCGTTTGAAAGGTTTGTACTTGTTTTTATTTCACTTCATGTTTTTTTTTTTTTCTGGGGAATTTAAGTTGTTAGTTATCAGAGCAAGAAATCCTCTGAAGATTAGAATATTTTATACTGTATTCAAGATGTGAATTCCATTTATGTAGCTAGAAGACGATCATTGGTTACATACCAATTATGAATAAAACTCAGCTAGAATGGAGGTATAGTTGCATTCCTTGCATTGCATGCCTAGCAGCAAGGAGGGTAGACAACAGACGGGTTTTCACCAAATAAAATCGGAATTTTACGGTTTTTTCAAGTGTGGGTTTTAAATGCATTTTTCAACGAAGCTTATTATCTCTCTCTCTCTCTCTCTCTCTCTCTCTCTCTCTCTCTCTCTCTCTCTCTCTCTCTCTCTCTCTCTCTTTCTAACCCACACCTCCTACGAACCTGCTGGATTGCTGCTAGAATTTTAACATAGTTCTTTGTCTGTTTCATTTGACGAATGTTTGTTCATTAGATAAACACTAAACACTGGGCTTTCGTCCTACAAAAGGGGCCTTTTCGATCAAAATGGAATTTTCTGTTTGTTTTCGTAAATGAAGGTTTATTTAATGTTCACTGTACTTTTGCCTGGGCTCTATGTAAAGAGCTGTTTGGACCGTAAAAGGCAATGTTTGCTGAAATCATTCAGTTTAACATGCCCTCATTTTTCATATTCATGTAATTAATGTTGAAAAAACTCTGAAGTAGGCATGACC
>NC_089752.1:39245576-39275576 GCF_040412425.1 Macrobrachium rosenbergii | reverse complement strand
TTACACCGTCCATGAATGTATCTCAGCGGGCCAACAAATTTTGCTACAAAAAGCTTTTATTTTGGTGTACTCTTCTCCCCCTTTTTTTTTACCAAGTTTTCTGTATAGTTTTAATTGAGTGTTTAATACATGAAAGTGTAACATTTTTTACGGTTTTTTTTATTTCACTCACCTTGCATCTTTGTTTTTCGATATATCTTCCACGCCTATTTAATGCCGGATATTTTGGTACTCTATTTCATCTCACTCGCGGTTTAATGAGAGTCCATCGTCACAGCATAGAAATTAGCCTGAAAATATCAGAATCTCATTTTCATGGTATTTGAGTGGTGTCATATTCTTGATGGATCTGGACGTAGACTGGATGCATGTCATTTGCTATACCCTGTGTAACTTTAGTAAATGGAATATGAAGGATTCATGGAGATGTTCTTAAATCGTAGATTATTTCCTTAAAATACCAGTTGGGTGCGAAGGAAGTTAGGCTAATGTTTATACAGACCTCTGGGAACATGGCTGTGGCTAATTATTCGCATTAATTGTGCCTCGGCAAGTATATACTAATGTTTTTGTACATTCCAGGATTTATGAATATGAGAGCCTCTTAATCCCCTCCTCTTTTTTTATCAACTTGCTAGTCTCCGTCGTATTGTCTTCCTTTTTAACCCACATCCTCCTCCCCCCTCCCCTCCCCAATGATCTGCTCGAGCAGAAAAGTCTAACTCATTTAATTTTTCCTCGTTGTCTCAAAGTTTCCTGGGGGTTTAGGCGAACAATAGCCTGACAGCCACTCTGGGACTTGGGACCTGGGTAAGGACGACGGTGCGGGGCGCTGGAAAAGGTGGTTTTTGTTGTGCGGTGTCTGTCCGGATCAGAATTTTCGGGTTTTTTTGAAATGTAAGTGAATATGCACAATAGTTTAAGCCCAGCGTGTTCCAATATAATAATAATAATAATAATAATAATAATAATAATAATAATAATAATAATAATAATAATAATAGTTGTTGATATTGATGATAATATATTTATTACAAGAGTGCATGACGGCGAAAAGGTGATGAAAACGAAATGACTGATGTAATTTGTAAAGCCAATTTCCTCGTAATGTAACATTCATTCGTGGTGTATAGTTCACACTTGAGTTGAGAATTCATTGAAATATGAATTTCACCTACTTTATAACGTTCAACTTTTAATATATTTCTTACAGCCAGATGTTCCTAGACGTTCAAGAATCATAATTGCAATGTTTTTTGTGTGACTTATAACATTTTCATTAGAATAGGTAAATCAAGATGTACTCGTACTGTGACGTATTTGCTGTAGTTAGTATCTCACGAGAGTAGGCCTACGATATATTGTATTAAAATCTATGACTGTGTCTGCATGTTTTTTTAAGTTACGACCTCATATCTTCAATCTTTATATCGTAATGAAGTTGTGCTGTTATGAATGTTCTTGAAGCAATAAAGATATTCATATATTCACTGCAACGCTATTATGATTTGGAGACCGTTTCGCATCGACTATTCAAGAACGTGGCATTTATCATTACAGTAAGAATTATGAGGTTAGGGAACTGTAATTTAAATTCATTGTTACTGAAACTTTATTTTAAACACTGCAAGTCAGTATAAAGATTGTGAAATACCTTCGAAATCAGTCTGTCTCTCCGAGCTAAGTTGCCGTGTAGATTCATTTCCTCGGGACGTGGATCGCTCACGAGTTTGTGAAACAACCAATGACCCGATGTTCCTTCGTTGCATCACGGTGTCTCGTTCCCTCGCATGCTGCCACGACATTGCATGCACCCTGTTTCCAAGATTACCTGCAAGACTCCCCTATCCCCTCCCCCTCTTCCGCGACATGGCATTGCAGTTGTCACCCTTGCTTTTCTCCTGCTTATTCCACTGGTTTTAGTTTTCTGTAAAAGAAAACTATTGTGCCGGCTTTGTCTGTCCGTCTGCACTTTATTCTGTCCCCACTTTTTCCTGTCCACCATCAGATCTTAAAAACTACTGAGGCTAGAGGGCTGCAAATTGGCATGTTGATCATCCACCTCCAATCATCAAACATACCTAATTGCAGCCCTCTAGCCTGAGTAGTTTTTATTTTATTTAAGGTTAAAGTTAGCCATAATCGTGCTTCTGACAACAATATAGGATAGGCCACCACCGGGGCCGTGGCTGAAAGTTTCATGGGCCGCGGTTCATACAGCATTATACCGAGACCTCCGAAAGATGGATCTATTTTCGGTTGTCTTGATTATATGCTGTAGCAGCTGCACAGAAAACTCGATTGAGTCGAAGAAACTTCGGCGCATTTTTTACTTGTTTGTACCAGTATTTCGTTTGATGAGTTATTTTCCAGTAACCTGACTCAAACAGGTTATACAAGTGAGACAGTTGTGTTCACATATTTTTCTCAGAGAATTACCAGATTTACCAGTCTCTCTACCACAAGTTTGTGATCTCCAATTACCATCGTCGTATTGCGAAATTTCCTTACTAGTTCGTAATGTGGTTAATGACTTGAATAAGTTTCAATACTGAGAAAGGGATGGAAAGATGAAAAAATAACAGATTGTTTGGTCTGTGCTCAGTAAAATGTATGTACCTTTATAATAATGATTTCAAACGGGAAGGTCTCAACGAGGCAATCCTCTTACCACCACTAGATCTCTCTCTCTCTCTCTCTCTCTCTCTCTCTCTCTCTCTCTCTCTCTCTCTCTCTCTCTCTCTCTCTCTCCCCGATGGCCATTGGAGAACATCCAAGAATTCTTCCTAAGTCATCAAAACGAAAAGGGAGAGTACTGTTCCTGTTGCATTATTATTATTATTATTATTATTATTATTATTATTATTATTATTATTATTATTATTATTATCAGTAGTAGTAGTAGTAGTAGTAGTAGTAGTAGTAGTAGTAGTAGTAGCATGGATAGCAGAATTTCTGAATATTTTCCCAAATCGTATTTTTCCTGGATATGTGTAAACTTAGTCAAGACGGTGAATCTTGAGATAACTCTTGACCTCGTTCGCACAGTTTGCTTTAGAAACCTTATCTGAAATTTAAATGTCCATTATAATTTCTGTTTCGAAATCCCAAAAGTTCCTACTTACTAGGAGGAATAGCTGGATGTTGATTTTAATATGCATGTGTATGGATATATATATATATATATATATATATATATATATATATATATATATATATATATATATATATATATATATATATATATATATATATATATGTGTGTGTGTGTTTGTGTGTGCATGTTTGTGTATATATATGTATGTGTGTGCGTGTAAAAGAGAACGACCGTGTACATGTATACTTACTCTTCTTATGTAAGTTTCTCGTGGGACGAGTCGGTAGAGTTCTCGGCTAGCACTCTGCTAGGCCAGAGTTCGGGTCTCCGGCCGGCCAGTGAAGAATTACAGGAATTTATTTCTGGTGATAGAAATTCATTTCTCGGCATAATGTGGTTCGGATTCCACAAGAAGCTGTAGGTCCCGTTGCTAGGTAACCAGTTGGTTCTAAGCCACGTAAAATAAGTCTAATCCTTCGGTCCAGCCCTAGGAAAGCTGTTAATCAGCTCAGTGGTTTGGTTAAACTAAGGTATACTTAACTTTCATATGTAAGTTCATTGGGTGTATGTTTTACAGAATGGCAGAAATTTTTTTTTTTCTGATAAAAGGAATATTTTTTCTGTCTCATTCTTTCTGGTCTCAGTATTCCAGTAATTCTCAAGGTCCTGCTTGTTTAGACTACATTTACTAAATGGCAGTTGATGTGAAGTGCCATTGTCAGAGGGAGAGAGCTGGATCTTGCTGGGTAGGTCTGTGGCTCACCCCTAGCTTTTTGCCCACCTATCCCCCGACTGTAAATTCGTATCAGCGTCTGTCTGGGTCAAGAAATTAGTCAGGTTGCACTTTTCTGACTCACCCTCTGCAAAAAGAAAGGCTTACGACGCAAAAATATATATTTTTGTGTCTTTGCGCGACAAGTACAGAATCATGATGTAATCCTTCCCCATCCGACCAAGCTTTCAGGTCGGGAAATCTAAAAAAATCTCTCCTGCGTATCTAATAAGAATGAGAAATATTTTCCTGCCTGAATTTCACTAAAACGAAAACCCGACTCGACTCCAGTCACAAAACTATAATTTTATTTGGAAGTAAAATTCTTTCCCTCCTCCTCCCCATTCTGTAATAAACTTTTGTGTTTTGTGAGTGTGATTAAATGAAAACAGCAGTAACAAAAAAGTTAAGTAAAAGTCACCGACGTCCCCTCCCCCGCTCTTTTGCCTTTGATGCATAGTCACTAATGGCTGCGTGTCCGCTCTCTGTATATGAAAGATATGAAATACTTATTCTAGGTTTCTACGTTGCGTTGACTCTTTCCAATGAATGTCATTTTCGAATTTGCAAAGGACAATGAAATTCTGTAAAATCTGAGTGTTAGTGTGTATATATTTATGTCTGACCAATTCTGAGTTATCAATAATTTTTAGTAAGCACCCATTCATGAAATAGCCACAGTGATACTAGTAAGTTAACCATATAATTTTCGTTTTCATTTGAAATCCACATTATCTTTGGAAATACATTATTATCGCTCGTATTTTTATTCCTGTCGAGACTTTCATTGGGCATCTAGGCCAGTTTTTTTTTTTTTTTTTTTTGAAACTTTGTAATAGCCGAGAATTAATTAGGCTCGAAGTAAGTTTAAAAATGATTAATACAAATTTTGCAGGAATTTGAAGCTTTCTTTAAGAGGTAGCGCATCTCAGTTGCTAATTAATATTCTAATTGGTACCACTGATCCAGAATTATACCTGTTTGTAAATCAGTCTTTGTTATACAAATTGATTTGCGCGTGTCTTTTGCATTTACTTATCTATTTATAATCTCTCTCTCTCTCTCTCTCTCTCTCTCTCTCTCTCTCTCTCTCTCTCTCTCTCTCTCTCAGTTTAACAGAATTATTTAGTAAGAAGTGTATACTTTAAGTATATCTTTATTACAACTGAGGTAAATATCTTGTTAACTCTTAGTATGCGGTTATTTTCAGGGAGTAATAACTCAGTGCAAATATATATATATATATATATATATATATATATATATATATATATATATATATATATATATATATATATATATATATATATATATATATATATATATATATATATATATATATATATATATATATATATATATATATATATAAATCATATGTGTGTGTGTGTATAATGTATACATAAATTTTTGCTATTTTTCAAATCATATTGAAGGATTAACTGGTACTGCCTCGATTTTAGGTATATGCAAGGAAGTAAGTCTAGTTTCAGCCGTGTCGAAGTTTTATCTTTCAACCATGTTGATCATGAGTAGTTGTATCATCTTTATTATTTCATTCTTATGCTCAGCGGCATGTCTGATTTTGTGTGTGTGTGTGTGTGTGCGTGCGCGTGCGTGCGCGCGTTTAAATAACTCTGCACGAGTGAAGTACAGTACTGTATACGAGTAGAGCGTTGTATAACCGTTATAGTCTTTTTAAAGATTTAATTTATTGTCTAGTTTGTGTAAGCTTTTAAGAGGAAACTGCGGTACCAAAAAAGCTGGAGTGGTCTTGATGAATGGCAGTTCTAAAACAGTAATATAATATTTCCAAGGAATTGAGTCAAAGAGGCGGATGGTATAAATCGTCCTATTAGCTCAGCTTCATAGTGACCATATTTGATGTGTATCATGTGGTTTGTTGTTTCCGTGAAACTCCCATTCAGGGAGTCTTTCCTGACACGAGACATATCGGTGAGGCTTGTTACTGATATAGACGTAAATATACTCTACTTTTTATCACAATGGTATGCCTTTGGTGATTCAGTACGTTTTCAGCTGACCTTATGATAAGTAGTAATATGCTATAATTGAAATTTGCTCGTCGCCCATCTTGGCCCAAATTATTATTATCAGCAAACTTGGTTTTTCCTCTGAAAACCTCCCTTTGTCCCAGTCGTATGTAGGTGGTCAAGAAGTTTTTGTTTGCGTCTGAAAGAATATAGTGTATGTATAATTTTTTTCATGTTTCCAAATATTTCTGAAACACATGAAGGGATTTCCTTAATAATTTTCTTCTTCATATATTATTAAACCATACCAAACCGTTCTTCATTGATTTAGCTTTGAATAATATGGCAGGTCTTTCGTATCTCGTTATCTTCTTAAGTAGCTTATTATCTGAAAGGTTGACAATATTCCATCATTTTATTGCTTTCCAGTCTACTAAGGTTATCTTCCTTTAAAATCAGTTTCACGTACCGTTTCTTCTTCATTTCACAGTAAATCCATGAACAGTCTCCTGTTTCACGTGCGTTTATTATTCTCCCTAGAATTTTGTCGGTAGACAGCTAAGCAGCTGGTCGTTTGCATTTGTATTTCTTCATACAACACGATTAATCTTTAAATTCATGTATTATGTTTTCCCGTTATATCCCCTCATAGCAATTAACAAGCATAGTGCCCCATGCTCTTTTTAATTAAACCACTTAGGAATAATTACATTAATTGTCCGTGCATTTGTTATCTCCCCTTATAGCAATTAACAAGCATATTGCCTCATGCTCTTTTTAATTAAACCACTTAGGAATAATTACATTAATTGTTCGTGCATTTGTTATCTTGTTAAATAACTGCAAAGACCAGTTTAATCGTCTATTTCAATAGTGATAACTTATAAAGACCACCAATTCGTTTAAAAGAAAAGTTGATTGACTCATCATATTATTGGCATGGGAACTACAGGAGAATTAGATGAATTAAAGGATGCCCTGTGGCTGTGGCGTGAGGTAACTTGTCGGAATGCGGGCATATCACCTAAAAACTATTCCCTATTGCCTAGGATAGTACTTGCTCTGAATTCAAATTACGGAAGGAAATACAGCATGCATATTGTATTTTGAGGAAATCCGTTAGAGCCTTTTCTCCAATGCATATCTTCTCCGTCGGTATACATTTCACTTAAAACCTCAGGGCTAATGGAGAGGTAGGATGATGGGTAGATTGTAAGCAAGAACCTGTGTTGGAGTGATGCTCTTAATAACCGCGTCATGTGATGTAAATTCTAAATTTAATTTACTTTCTTCCGTAAGTAAAGTCTTATCCCTTCTACGGCATTACGATAAGACAGAAAATTTCCTCCTCCTCCTCCTTTCATTCGTTGCAGATTAATAAATCAATCCTCCTTGTTGTGAGTTTCCATTAACATGGTTGCTCTCATCTTATGTTACTGTCAGTTTCAAGAATATCGTTTTTACTCTAGCACAGTTATGCTCAAATATGAGGCGACATTATTCTTTCTGTATCGTCCACAATCTCAGACTCAACGTCATGTTGCCAAGTAGCGTTAAACTTTTTCTTTTTTTAATTTCCAATGTCATACATGTTGACAAGCTTGCGAATTTACAGCTGAGACTATTTTCCCTGTGATTACATAAATATGACCCCTTTTATGCATTGGTATGATTCGTAACCTGTGTGATATGAACTGATTTTCTTTATTACATTGTTTAGCTCAGGGCATGGTGTAATAAGGTTAGTGGTGCCGCCAATGACAGCGTGCTTAACATGCTCCTCGGGCTGGTCAAGGTATACCTCTGCTGCACTATAACCATAGGCCTAATAAGCTCAACAGTCATAACAGCATTTTCAAAATAGGAATATGAATTACTACAAGTGCTCTTTGACTGATGAAGTTTTAGGCTGTGCTCAAGCTGTCTGTATGTTGCAAAATGATTTATAGGCCTAAAAAAATAATCTAAGCCTTCTAAGACGTAATCTCTGTTACAAAAGAATTTATTTGTAGAGATTTACATGTTCTTTGAGAAATAAAAGATGATGATGATTTTAATTATATTGAGAAGATGGCCATTAATCGAAATATATATTAGTATTAATGTCAAGGCCTATGGAACAATTGTTTTTTAACTTGCTCAAAATATGTTTTTCTTAAAAGCCTTTCTGCTCGCTTTTGTTGTATAATTTATTTATTCATGGGTAACTTGAAGTGCAAGAATGTGTAGATAACTTGATATGCTTTCTGGCCAGAAATTGTTAATATAGAGATGTGAATGCTAAGTGTAATGTATAGTAAGTAAAGAAATCTAACACAACTAGGCTTATGAACAAAATGTTGTCTTTAACAAAAGAATAATTGCATAGGCGAACATTTGCCAGTAAGCCATAATTTGTGAAGTGGTTCAGAAATATAACTTAAATCATTTTATTTTTATGAAAATCCAAATATTCCTCTAACAGATATAAAATAAATGGTTTCAAGATAATCTCATTGTCGCTACTCATTGCAGACCTATGTTACACGAGGTGGTTCACGTTGCGCCGCCACTCTAAATGGTTGCGTCACACATGGTCTGCTCACCCGTTGATATTGGTGGATGCTATTCTACTTTTGTATTTACTTATTTACATTTTTCAGCATTGAGGCGTAAAAACAATCAAATAGGACTAATTCAAATTTAATGGTTGCATTGGATGCAATATTAGTGTTATGACAAATTTTTTCGTATTTTTATTTAACATTTGAACTGAGGATTGATGAAGACTGTCAAATGCATCGGCGATGAGTGAACGAAAGTTTTGTAAATGTTTCGTTACTGTTTTTTCCGAACTTAGGCTACCCGTGATATTTTCTTACAGTTTTGCAATATATGACAGATTTCACCCTTATGAAACATATTATGGTCTTATTGTATGGAATAATCGTGTTTTCGTATCGAAATAATTGATTAATATGGAGCATGTTAGGTTGCCAATTCGTGAATTTTGAACGAAATCCTATGCAGTCATGTCGTATCATGTATGAGCATAGCTATACATCGCCAGCCAAGATTTATTCTTTTATCTTCTTAAACCTACGCAGTCTTTACAGTTCACATTGAGTCTTCTCTCTCTCTCTCTCTCTCTCTCTCTCTCTCTCTCTCTCTCTCTCTCTCTCTCGTAGTTTGCTGGTAGCTCGTATGGCTCACAACTGGAAGACCCGTGTTTGAATCTCAAACTCGACGGAGATGGAAAAGATTATTACATTGCTGATATATATATATATATATATATATATATATATATATATATATATATATATATATATATATATATATATATATATATATATGTGTATTGTAAAGAAAAAATTTCACCGATAGGTAGAGACTTGAAGGGGAAACCAAGGTGAGTCAGTTATTGGACTCATATTTTCATAAAACATTGCAGTGTTGCACATTTTACACACAAACCCTTGCACACATGTATATACGTACACACATATGCACACACACACATATACGTACACACACACACTCACACCCAGACACACACACACACACACATATATATATATATATATATATATATATATATATATATATATATATATATATATATATATATATATATATATATATATATATATATATATATATATATATATATATATATATATGTATGTATGTATGTATGTATGTATGTATGTATATATACATAGTTTTTGAGAGAGTATTGTAGATCATATTGTAGTATACTGGCGCGAGAAAGAGCTTCCTATGAAAGTATGCTTGAAGTCTAAAATGACATGGTAGATAATACTGTGTGCAAGTAATTAATAGCATTTTTGATAAGTTCAAACCATCTGATGGTTTAGAGTTATTTTTATTTAATTCCAAGTTTCATTAACGTTTGTATATATCACTTAAAAATGGATTCATAACGACAAATTATATATATATATATATATATATATATATATATATATATATATATATATATGTGTGTGTGTGTGTGTGTGTGTGTACATACATACATATTAACAGACAGAAGAAAAAAGAAAGATCATTGCCAAGTTTGCCAGTTTGCAATAGACGTAGAATCAGTGATGTAAATTAATCTGAGCTGGACTCTCAGATCGGGTAAAGTTTCTGCCAATTCACTTTCGTATTTTTATCATCGTTCATCGTTTCATATTCTATTATCTTTCATAAAAAAAGAGCTGAGATGATTTGGTGGAAACATTCCATCTAAATTTCCCTCGGTTGGACGGCTAAATGGAAAAAGTTTCCGGTAGATGACTTCTCTCCTTCCCTCCTGAATACAAAAGAAGGCGTTTCTTTCTCTCTCTGTCTAATTGTGGGTTTTTTCCTGCACAGTTGTCCCGAATGTTATGAGAATGATTGTTTTTGCTTTGCAGCTTTTAATCAAAATCCAAGGATGTTTTGTAAGGGATCAGTTATGCTTTAATTATTAATTATATATGTCATCGCAGACCTGTTTTGCAGTGCCCAGTAGACTCATTATTTTGCTAATGAGAATTGCAAGATTTCAAGTTTGTTCCTTTTGAATATTCTGTCTTAAAGCTGAATGTTAATTATTATAATTAACTTGCACTGGCCTTGCACCTTTCCTTGTTCGTATTATGAATAATAAATATTTTCATTTATATGAGGAGAAATTTTAATGTTTCAGAATTTGTTTAATGGATTGTCATGTCTAGTCAACATTAACAATTATCCACCCGGAAGATTTAAAATATCAAAGAATCGCCGTATGGTTATGAATTTTGTCAAGTAAAGTTATTTGATAATATTCCAAGTTTATATTGCACTAATTGAAAAAGAATTATACCAGTGATTAGATTTTAATTCCTTCTATGGTTCAGAAACGCGAAACGTCTGGAGTTTTCGGCAACTTGCATTGAAATGAACTGTTTTTCCCTAAGCTATGCTTAGGCCGCAGTTCATGTCAGCACTTCTGCTTTCTCGTAATTTTAAAATTTCGTGGGAGGCACAAATTATCCTTTTTACCCTTAGAGGACAAGACTATGAAAATTTGCCTGTTGTAATAATTGTTATTATTTATCATCATTTTTGTACTTTTACGAATAAATGCGGGAAATTTTGTCAACAATAATATTGTGAATGAAACTATTTTTGCTTGGAATAGTTTTTCTTATTCTTAATGTCTTGTTCGTATATATATATATATATATATATATATATATATATATATATATATATATATACAGTATATATATATATATATATATATATATATATATATATATATATATATATATATAAATAATAAAAAAATTATTTCTTTGTAATACCAGAGATGCCAGTAAACATATTTAGAGTGTTTATTATATGAGCTGGGTATCTGAGAGTTGCACAAGCAATAAAAGACAAATCATCACATTTCTGAAACCAGCAGCAATTTGTACACAAATTTGTAAATTATATGAATTGGGTTTAAAAGCCTCAAAGACTCATCACATGCGTTTCACTGATTTGGGATGTAGGTTCTCTCTCTTATTTATTCGTACTGGTTCATATAATCTTTTTTTAATTCAAATAATCTTGGAGTTTATCGCATATGTACTTGTTTTAATCACTCTTATGTCGACATTTCATTGTATTTTCTTTCTTATTTACCCAAAATTTTACACATCATCACCCGTATTTCTTTCACCATACATAATACACACACACATACTGTATATATATATATATATATATATATATATATATATATATATATATATATATATATATATATATATATATATATATATATATATATATATAAATTAATTTTATCACAAAGCTACAAATGTCCTTTTAATATCCAATTCGCTCTGCCTCGGAAATAATATAGTCATGTATGTTACCGGAAGGGGAATTGTTTAGCTGCTGTAAACTGTGTCGGTTTCAAGTATCAGGTCTAATACTGTTCAGTTTGCTAGGAATTTTAGCTAGGCTACAGCTAAAATGTGAAATATTTTGCCTAGCGCAGTTATGGAATCTGTTTATCTTCCAATATTTAAGCGAGAAGCAAACTCTTTCTTGCTCTCTGCTGACGTCTCCTATAATTCAGGTGTATCGGTTTCATTTTCTGTCCCCTCTTATTTATATATTTATCACCTTTTCGTATAACTTGTCTCTCTCAATCTGCCGACTGATTTCCTTTTGGAGCCCTCTTAGGTCAATAGTCTGTTGACTCTGTCCATAAGGCGTTTCAGCTGAAGATTTAAAGAAATAAAAGAAGAATAGAGAACTATTCTCTCTCTCTCTCTCTCTCTCTCTCTCTCTCTCTCTCTCTCTCTCTCTCTCTCTCTCTCTCTCTCTCTCTCTCTCTCTCTCTAAATTTTAATTTTCTACCTCACTATATCTCATTTATTGCGAATCAACCCGTGCATATATTCAGTCATAAGTTTGACAAAGCCCTAGATATCCTACTGTCTGGGCGAACTCAGTGCCACCTGTCATGTCAGTGACCCTTATATAGAGCGTAATAATTTTAACTCGATCTGGCACCTTGTATTATATCCAGATGTCAGATCCAATATCATCGTGATCAATAATTGCAATTAGTAGTATCACAGAGGAGGACCTATACGAGGTAATCCCAAACCAAAGGTAGAATGGAACCGATCATTAGGTAATCAATCAGGTGATTCTCTCTCTCTCTCTCTCTCTCTCTCTCTCTCTCTCTCTCTCTCTCTCTCTCTCTCTCTCTCTCTCTCTCATCTGAGATACTGCCGAATTACATTGGTATTCAATTGATTAAACCTAAAATTTGTGGAAGAATTTGAATATTCATGACTTCATTGTGCTTTTCTGCTTCGTGAAGATGTGATGCTCATAGATTTCAGATAACCTGTTTTTAGACGACTTCTAGTTAAATTTTGTCTCGAAAGAAAAGGCCGTGTTGCTTATGGTTGATCAAAAGTGAACTAGGGCTAAATGTACATGTATTTAACTTGACGTTTAAGGTTGGTTGCTTCAGTAGTGGACGTGAAAAGTTCAAGTGAAAATACTGCTACGTATGATAATTTAGTTGATACGTTAAAATGTAAGATTTCACATTGGGAAAGAATGACAACGTTTTGTGGCCATTTTTTTTAAACTGCCGGTAATGTAATGTTTCTAGGTAGAATTTTAAGCCTGGAACCGTTAATATATCTCTCATCAGTCAGTTATTATCTGGCTAACCTATTTGTGGCCGTCATCGGACCCTTACGCGGTTCTCGATCATTTCACTTATACGTAAAGGAGATATATTTCTTTTGATTGTTATGGAATAGGAAAAATCACCTTCGACGTCGACCTTAGGACTCTTGATGACTTAATACTGTGGTGTAAGGAGCTGCAATAATTAGTTACCGATCATCTTGTGTGAGTCGGGAAGTTGGGGAAAACACACTGGTATGCAAGCAGTTAGCCTGCCCAGGTAATTGCTTGGGTACAGTTGTACTCAAGTTCCAACTTCTTTTATGACTTGTGTGGCCCGGTTGACAGCGCTCTGGTCTTTCATTTGAAACATCTGGGTTCGATCCTGATGTGAGTCAGAAATTTATTTTTGTTTCACACGTAATTGTGTGTTGATATTTCTATCTAATATATGTATATGTATATATATATATATATATATATATATATATATATATATATATATATATATATATATATATATATATATATATATATATAACATATCACCGCAGGTGAAAGAATGCTTTATTTCTAAGTCATTGACGAAGGTCGTTCGTCATTGGCTTGGAAATAAAGCTGAAACTCAGTCAGGATCTGCACTCAGTGCCTCATTTTTTCACTTGTTTGGTGATATGTGATAAACGAATCACCTGTTAAAGTGATTATTATGATATTTATATATATATATATATATATATATATATATATATATATATATATATATATATATATATATATATATATATATATGTATGTATGTATGTATGTATGTATGTATGTATGTATGTATGTATGTATACATACACACATACATATATATAATATATATATATATATATACATATATATGCATATACATACATACACGCAAGCACACATTCTTCCTGCTTCAGCATAGTTTACCCTATTGTGAGAACCTTGTTTGCTAAAGTATACGAAAGAGACGGAGAGAGTTTTTGAAATACATGGAGAAATGAAATATTACATTTCAGATATGGTAATAATAAGTATAAAAGTAAATTACTTATGATGAGATTGCATTTACAGTTAGATTGAAGGGTTGCTTGCCAATAAAATTGCTTAAAGGTTTCTGATAATTTTTTTTTTTTTTTTTGGCATTATCTCATAATCATCACTATCTTTTTCGTTATCATTATCGCCTCTATAGCCGTTTGACGCAAAGGACCTTTGTGGAATTTCGCCGCTCATGTCTTCTTGTGCTTTAACTTCCACAGTATTGAATTACATCACAAAAAAGGGCCATTTCCCTTTTAACCGAGAACCTCTTCAAGTCGTTTTGAAGGAACTTTTGATTTATTTATACCGCCTAGTGGGTCATTCGAGGGATAGCTATCCTAATTGACTATGACAGTAAAATTCTGGCTGCCGAACATTATGTTTACCCCTCTTTTAAATGGTAGTCTTGCTGAGTATTATGGACGACGCGAATTTATAGAACGGTTTCCTGAAATATGCATATTAAAAGAAATATCTGTTAGTTGTAAATTTTATTGTGGCTGATATGATTATTTCCTGAATTTCGATAAATGAAAGAGAAAGATTTGTTTGTTTTCAAAAAATTCAAATGTTGCAGTAGTTTGGTACTCAATTTGTGACGATAATTACCCACAAGAGTTTCACAACGTCAAAATCAAAATAAGAAAAACAAAGGAAAAATAAATAAGAGAATTACTAGCAAAATTAGGTCTACATAGTTGCTGACCTTTTGAAAATACAGTTAGCGCCAATCTCTCTCTCTCTCTCTCTCTCTCTCTCTCTCTCTCTCTCTCTCTCTCTCTCTCTCTCTCTCTCTCTCTCTCTGCATGTTACATAAGGCTGCTCCCAGAATGCTAAACAGAAATAGTTTCCTTAAGGTAATAACTCATACAGATCTGCTCTTTTCCGTTTTTAAATTTTATATAACATGGAATTTTAAGTAGTGCCGAGAATTCCTGATGTTAAAGTTGACTGAGAATAGTATTAATGTTAAAAAATGACTGTCACTATCATAATACCTCTTTTAAGACCAAATATAATGTAAGGTAGTCACTTCGATTTATGACATTGAAAGCGCTGCGACAGTTCTGCATTAATTATCTTTTGAAGTTTGTTCACTTTTCATAGTCATGTCCAGCATCGTTACCAGGTAGGAATGGCGGGGAAATAGCGACGCCGTCTTGATTGTAAATGTCAAGACATGGAATGGCTTGCATTTTAGTATTTTTATGTTCTCTCTTTATGTGTTCCTAGTTTATTTCACAACGTGCAATGTCGGAATTTTATTATTAAAACAGCTCCCGTCTTATTTCCTAGTCATTTTAAAGTTCATTCATTTCAGCAGTTTTAATCTAATGGTATACCTCCCCAAATCATTCATTCCCTAAGGCATTACCTGTCCGATTTTAGATAGTAGTTTACATTTCGTAACTAGTATTTATCCTGTCGCCTATGATGCTGTAGATTATACAGCTTAGAATTATTATCATCTTGGTAAGTCGCGTACACTTGGTATTTTTTCTTGTGCTTAAATTTTCTGTCTTCCTTGTTGAAGGTCTGTTGGCCTTTGTGTTGCGTAATTTTCCGGAATTTTATATTTTGTTTCTTAGTTCATATTCTCTCTCTCTCTCTCTCTCTCTCTCTCTCTCTCTCTCTCTCTCTCTCTCTCTCTCTCTCTCTCCTCTTTAGCTGTTATACTATCACCGTTCAGATTTCGTACGCATCTATTTATTTAGGTTTTTGACCACTTGCCCTTGGGTCTGTCAGTTTTTGCCCATTCGGTATGAAGTATTCAAATGAACTTTCGCTTCAGGTACATTAGAGACCCTGTTTTGTGTGACGAGTGATACGCTTTATCATAATTTTTTTATATCCAGATACTCCCCAAAATCGTCTTGTGGATAATTTATCCATGTTTCCTTATAGATTTCCCTTATTGGTCTTAGGTGATGATGATGTATGGGATTTTTCTAAGATCTGTGAGGAGAGGAGGAAAAATCTGTTGATCAAAATGCAAAGACAAAAGTTTATTAAGGTTCTAGTGCTCACTTTTGTTATTAGAAGTCCTTTATTGGTTAATGATTTATAGTAGGTGTTGGGTAATTTAATATGCTGGCAACAGCATTCAATTCGTAACTAGTTTTCTTGAATTTTTTGTCCCTTTCCGAACTGTGTTACATTTAGTGACATACAGGAACGCTGTAACCACCGTTTAGCAAATTGTGCTTCAACAATTTGATACTGATTTACCTGATTTAAAAGCAGGTGCTCATTCATTGCTATGCAGTGTCCCATAGCATTTAACCTTTTCATTTAATCAATAAACTCAAACAGTTACGTTCAATGTTAGTAGGATGAGAAAATAGACGATTCGTAGGGTAGTCACCTGACCCTGGCTTCATTTCTTAGGTTGAGAAGTGGCGCCGAGTTGATGGAAGATGATTTCACTTAACAATCCCGTTTTTGTTTGTCTTTCATCTTTTACCGAATTAGCTCGCTTTTGTTTTCTCTTTTTTTTCAGTCAACAGACAAGGAAATCTCTCTCTCTCTCTCTCTCTCTCTCTCTCTCTCTCTCTCTCTCTCTCTCTCTCTCTCTCTCTCTTTTGTAACGACGCTTTTTTCCGGAGTTTTAATTATCTGAACTCAAATTATGACAGGTTTTATCTAAATGTTAAAGCATCAATGACTTTATAATCCCTTATCCGGATCAGTAGGTAAAACTTAGCATTGGATGCATAATTTTGTTGGGTGTAGGTAAGTGGTTGGATTTAATCATATGTCTGCGCTTTTCATTTAAACTGACTCATGTATTAGCTTTCAAGGCCTCATGAATAGGAGAAACTTTATACCGTGCTGGGAAAAGTGAGGTGACCGTGCAGCTAAATTGTTAGTGAAGGAAACGTAATGTATGGGAAGCCCAAGAATAGAGTTAATCTAATATGGGTTGAAATGCTGTTGATGAACTGTCTTTTCAAGTTTATGGAGGAATTTTGGTACAGTGTTTTTATACTGCTGTATTGTTCTTTACGAAGCAGTTAGAGGGTGAATGAGGCAAGGCGTGACTTTGCCGCGCAGTAGATGCTTCTTCATAGGTGAGACAGTTATTTAATGGTAAAACGTAGTTGTCCACACTTATAAATCATGTATTATTTGTTTGAGTAAAGAGAAAATATAATCGATGGGTACAGATTTTTTCCGCAAACGTGTAAGATATGCCCAAAATACCCTAAGCATTGATTTTTTTTTTCCCGAAGCGAGGCCAGTATCTATAAGTATTAAACATAACCTTGTAACCTGAATGTTGTTCCGTTCATTGCGCTAGTCATTTTGCAGTTTTGTAAATCTACCGATATATTGGCAGTTTATTTTTCCAGGTTTTTTGTAACTTTTTCTTTTAGGTTAGTAAAACAATGAAACTCTCAAGACAACCCCAAAATCCTTATCTTCAGATATAATGTTTAAGTCAGCATTTTCACATGTGCTTTATATACATAATTTTGTTTCTCATGAAATATCACTTTTATTCCTGACATTATTTCATGTTTTAATTGCACGAGTATTATTTTTTCTTCAGCCCATTTTCCAACACCTCAGTGACTGAGTAAATGTCAGAAGGGTATTTTGATTTTCTGACATGTTTTCTGAAAGAATTCATAAGTGACGCTGTAGAAGCATGTTGTACATTCACAAGTCTGCTCAGACCAACATCCAATTTGCTTCACGAGTAGTCCTCTTATACGAACTAATACATCAATAATCAAATTTGATGACACTTACAGAAACGGTGACTTACGATTTTCATTCATTTTCCCTTTATTGGATTGATGTCGTACTGATATTATGTCATGTTAATGACCCTTCCTACTTTTAACGATATTGTTTCCAGGAGCAAAGAAACAATGTGTGTGTGTATGTTTGTGTGTGCGTGTACGTGAGCGCGCGCGCATACGTGTATATGAATGTGTATGACAGTATCCATGTATATAGAACCGAGAGAACGAGTGGTGGATATTAGGCACTAACCTTCAAATATTTGCCGATAATTCGTGGAATCTCGTAATGATGTGTGCACACTAGAGAGATCTAATATACCCTTTCTATATTATTTGTTTTTAGATATATATTTCGGTTGTCACTCCTCAGAAGTCTGTGAAAAATGCTTGTGTTTGTCATCTCTTTCCTCGTTAATGAACGTAAATCCTTTTCATAATGAATTTGGCTTTGAAATTCATGTTATGAGGATTTGTCCATACATAATATATATATATATATATATATATATATATATATATATATATATATATATATATATATATATATATATATATATATATATACATACATACATACATACTTACATACATACATACATACACGGACACACACATATGTATATGTATATATATATATATATATATATATATATATATATATATATATATATATATATATATATATATATATATATATATATATATATATATATATATATATATATATATATATACAGAATTTTTCCAAAGCTTTCAGTGGAAAACGTTCAGAAATATCTCTCTCTCTCTCTCTCTCTCTCTCTCTCTCTCTCTCTCTCTCTCTCTCTCTCTCTCTCTCTCTCTCTCACCTTCATGGTGAGGAGGGCGGAAGTTTATTTTTATCTCAACAATAAATTTCTTTGTATGCCATGGATGTAAAAAGTTAGAGGAACAGAAACAAAAGAGAACAAATAGAATTCAGGCTTTATTCTCTGTCCTTTGATGGATGACGTTGATCCCCTTTTAGAAGAGAGAGGTAGCCGTGACTGATGGAAGGGAAAGTGGGGCATAAAATTTAAACGAGAGACGAAAAGTGTTCTTTCATTGAGTTTATGCCATCGTTTGGTATTGCAAGTCTGGCTTTGAAGATTTATTTCTTCACAATATCTTTTCTTAAAAGTTACAGAGTAAATAATAGGTAACTCTCAGACTTTGATTTTACTTCCTGAACATATTGGTTCACCATAAAGAATCGTTATAATATGCAATATGCGAGTTGTATTGTGATATTTATGAGAGCTCATTTTATTCATTTTGTGTTTTACTGTCGCTGAAATAATCAATAAAATCGGAAGGATAAAGACTGTGTTATGTAAAAATAAGTTTTTCAAGAAAATTACATGAAATGCAACTGAGGCCCTTTCAAGAACGATGAAAACTGGTCCTAATTTCGAAATTCAGTGAGGCAAGAAGGAAATGGCTCAGCAAATGCTAACGCTTGAATTTGAGTGCAAATTTGATCAGCTTTTGTTTCCGTAATTTTTGATTGAATATTTGTGTTCGAGTTCCTTCAGGCACGCATTTGCCATCATATATTTGCATCAAAAATGTTTTGCATTTTTATGTCTTTCTTCATTTAGCCTTGTGCTTTCGTCTGGAGCATACGATTCTGATGATAGTGCACATAATAGACTTCTTTTAAAAAGACTGGCATTCATTTCCGAGTCCGAGACGCTTACAAGATTGGGCATATCTATATGTCATTTTGTAAACTCTTGCATGCATATATATATATATATATATATATATATATATATATATATATATATATATATATATATATATATATATATATATATACACACATACGGAGGCAGAGCAGACACTCAGACAGTAGACATAATGGAGCTATGGAAAGGCATTCAGTTCTCTATCCATTTATTAAGATGCCGACGTTTCGTATTGCTTGATACAATTCCCAGGCTGAAATAGCGATTAAAATAAACTACTAACATGGTGTAAATAAGTATGTAATGTGTATGTAACTTATCTTTTATACGCAAATACTGTTATTTTAATAACTATTTCAGCCTGGAAAATGTATTAAGCGATACAAAACGTCGGTATACATGTGTGTGTATATATATATATATATATATATATATATATATATATATATATATATATATATATATATATATATATATATATATATATATATACACACACACATATTTGTGTGTTTACAGTCATAACCCCTAAAAGATAATGACTCCTGAGAACAACAAGGCAACGACCACTGCCACGCTCATGATTTAGATAAGGAGCCAAGGCCTTCATCCAGGGAAATACACACTAGTGAACCGTCAATTATGTTTGGGAATTCTTTTATCAACTATGGCACATCTTTGATTTGTTTTGGGACACTCTGTATGGTTGAAGATTTCGCGTACTTGCTCGTAAAGTCTTTGTCTCAAGAAGGCAGTAAGGAACTGTGTTAAGGTCTAATAGATTTAGTGGTAATGAATGTCAAGGTCGTTGCTTGTTTTTTTTTCTTCATTGTTCTTCATGTTCCATTTTTGGTCTCACAGGTATTTTTTAACATAACACACTTGTTTGTTAGGTCTGAAGCCATAGGCTGTTATGTGTGGCAAGTATCTTTGTAGTTGTGTACAATCGTGAGTATAAACAAATTGTGTAAGTTAGTATTTGTGTTGTTACTTCCTTTGTCTCTTCACATGAAATATTCGTTATGTTACACAAGAGGTTATATGATGACAGATTTTGTGTTTGACTAAAATACAAATTTATGGTAATATATAGAGATTCATATGAAAAAGGTTGATTTACTTAAACAAACTCGCCCAGGTAATTCCTTGGGTGCAGTTGCTCTCAGGTTCCAACTTCTTTTAGACTTGTATGGCCTAGTGGGCAGCGCCCTTGCCTTTCAATTGAAAGACCTGGGTTCGATCTTGATTTGAGTTAGAAATTTATTTCTGTTCCACACGTGATTGTGTGTTGTTTATTTTCTATATATATATATATATATATATATATATATATATATATATATATATATATATATATATATATATATATATATATATATATATATATATATATATATATATATATATATATATATATATATATATATATATATATATATATATATATATATATATATATATATATATATATATATATATATATATGAATTCAGGTTATTTGTGACGGATGTATTTATGACTTGAGATTGACTGAAATGTTCTTTCGATGCATAACGTGATCTCTACACTTTATTCATGTTCGAACCCGAATGCTTTTTTATATAAGTATTCACACCTCGAAACTAATCCTGAAGACGTGTTTCGCGAGATGATCGAACTCCTCTTGAAAATCTTCTTCCCTGGGCCGATTCCTATAAGCGTAGACTACACAGGCAACGATTTTTTCTTCTTTTTTTATAAAATGTGAGAAGTAGAAAAATATGTCGTTTTAATGTTGCCTCTCTCTCTCTCTCTCTCTCTCTCTCTCTCTCTCTCTCTCTCTCTCTCTCTCTCTCTCTGCAAACAATTTTCGTTGCTCTAGATCTTTTAAGATCAGAATTTTTGCGCAGTGCGTCGTACCGTGACACCCTAATCCTCTTGTAAATATGACCGAAAGCATTTTTTTTCCCTTGGCATCTAGGATTTCGTCGTTTGATAGATTTACATTTCTCCATCTTTCTTGGAAGAAGATAATGACAGACGGTTGCCACATCCGTTAGTGACAGTCATATTTTGTTATGAAGCTTGCGTTTAAACAATACTCGGTTCTACTTATTCCTTCCTATTTTCATTAAAGGTGAGACTACTGTAATGTTCACGCCGCGGAGTCATGTAATCATTTGAATGTCGTCAGGGTGGTTATTGGTTTTATGTGCTTGTTTAAATTTGCTTTTTCATCTTATAACCCCCTCGCATCCTTCTCTGATTGTATCTGCTCTTGGTTTATCCATTATTTTGCTTAATATTTTCTGAAACTTCATTCATGAAATTTTAAATTACTTTAAAGTATGTAACAAATCTAAAATTTTTAGAACAGACTAAGCAAACGCTTCTGAAGCCTTGATATTATCAAGTATCATGTGATAAAGAGGTAGTTTGTTTGTATCCTTTTGGTTATTATCAGTTGAGAGGTTTGTAAAACTATTGTGAAAAAGAAAGCTGTCACATGCGTTATCAAAGATTGCTGTTGAATTAGGGGAAGGGAATTCAGTTGCTAGACATGTATAAGAGGAGAGGGGTATGGGGTGGCGGGGGAAATAAGCCATGGCGCTTTTAGCACTGAAAATTAGATGACATATGTATTTGTTAAAGGCTTGTAATCTCTCCAGACTTCTATCTTGGAGGTGCTTCTTATCTTACTGTCTTGGATTGTACTATTTAACTGCAACGTCGAAATACAAATATTTTCATAGTATATAAATGGGGACCCGCAGCTCAGTGTTCCGTGCTTTGGTGTTTGTTATTATCTGAATATTTTCATGAAAAAAGGTGATCCATCTCTTGACCATAAGCTGTCTGTAAAGCCTCTTTTCGAGAGGATGACTCGACTTTCAATTTTTTTCCTGCCATAAACTCATTGTGAATGGTACTGGCTGTAATAATGCAAGTTATTGTTTTGAGTCATATTTGACTGGGAAAAGATTAAGTCCCCGTTGAGATGCTATGTTTTCCGCTCATAAACTGAAATGATTTCTTTGAGTGTGAAAGGTACAAAGAGCAAATTATCTACATGTTATATATTCCTAAACATGGCAATTCACTTTTCGTGTTTATGTGAAGTTGAAGCCAAGCGAATGTTTTGATATTTTTTTTTTCATGTTTAAATCATATTGACCATTTTTAGATGAATTTTGTTTCTTGTGGTTGATTTCCATACTTTCCTGCTGTTCACGTTGGTAATGTGTAGGCCTTTTAATATCTTTTTCTCCATATCGTTGTCCTTTCAGTTTCACTTTTCCGCATTTTATACATTTGCTTCTGCTTGATATGAACACGATTTTATATCACTTATTTTACCTAAATCAGCATGAGTGAAATATGCCTCCAACGTCCGGTAATTTTATGCTCTCAGTCTTCACAATATCCGTAACTCAAAGGATGGTAAGAGAGTTTCATTTCTTCCTATGTCTACTTGATGGAAAAACCCCGAGAAATAAGACTTTTTTTTTATATCATTTCGATTCACATAAATTCCTTTTCTGACTTAAAATGTTCTTTTTTCTCATACATTCGGGAAATCGTGCAACACATGTAATCAAGCTGCTTACCTCAGTCAGTCTTATCGGAGGTTGGTTTTGTGAAGATACCATGATGTCTGTATTTTTAGTAAATAAATGCAATTTTGCCTGTCTCCCCGGAGATTACTTGGATCAAAGGATATTCAGCCGTTTTAGAGATGGGGTTATCGCTACTTCAGTTTCATTCAGTCCTTGGTTTTATGAGGTACGTAATTGCCCCTCCCATTGGCCTTCTGGACGAGAAATACAGATCGTGTCTGTAAACAGGACGTGATGTTAACGGTTGTCGATGATAAACGTTGTTTTTTTTTATACGTGGCAATAATCTGTTAAACTTTTCAAACCTAATAATACAAGAGTGATTGCACACTTTTGAATTCCTAGCATACTCGTATATAGAACAGGCACTGGAAGACGGTCATTCTGGTTAGGATCATAAGCATTCTGATACACTGGTAGGTGCAATAACAAACCATATTCCAAAAGAATATGGGAACGATTGTTAAAACTAACTGAATACTGTATTTCACTGTGCATATATGTTTTGAAATTGCTGGACGAATGGACGTTTGAAAGGTATCTTTTATGCAACAAAAAACTGGAATTGTTAATAAAAATACCTGTCATATCCAAGTATTTGCAAATTTCCATGAAGCCTCGTGAATGGAGAATGATGGAGAAAGCCCTTCCATGTCATGCTGTGAGTGGCACTGAAGCCAAAATTTGAGCACAAATTTTGTAGCTCGTCTGCTGGCCCACATCCCACCCTCTGCTTTGGTGCACGTATTTGGGTATTCCAGGTCTAGTCTTATTTTATTAAGTATGTAGTGAGCACCACAGAGCTCTCTCTCTCTCTCTCTCTCTCTACAACAGATTTCAGTTTATCACTGTTTATTAAAGTATTTAGATATAAATATCTGTTATTGTCTAAGCATCGTGACCTTTTAACGTCTTAGTTTGATGTTGAGTCATTCCACTGTGCTAGTACTTAATTTAATATTTTTTACTGGTTGTCTCCTCGTATTATTGGAAAGATCATATTCTCGAAATGGTTCGTTTTGATTGAATGTATTGTGAACTTGAGGTCAGTCATCCTTAGAGTGAAGAACGTTTAATATTTCTATCCGGAAAAACTCCTTGACACACTCAGTGGCAAAAAAGGGTATTGTAAAAGTAGAGAAAAACAGAGGAGGGACCGGAGGCAAATGAAGGAATTTTTCTTTCGCCAGTGTCCTTGTTTTCTTTCATGCGCATTCTTTCGGCATCGAGGAATTGGTTTCTAAGGTCAAGAACTTTAACTGCCGTTTAACAGCGCTTTATTTTTTCAGTGTTTATTTACTTCTTTCTTCGTTTCATTTGGTCCTGGTAAAACTGTTGCCGATCACATAATCAATTTCATTATTTTTGCTTATGGGGCTGAGGACGCAAGAACTTGTTTATGCTTAAGCAAAGAACGTGATGAGTGGTGCTTTTTTCACTGTTTACTTTATTCTGATATGAGTTTCTGTTCCACTATTCAATGATATTTATTTAGTTTTTACCTTTTTTTTAGCGCACTGTTTGTTAGTGTATCATTTAGGTCACTTGGATACTGCCGCCGAGCACTCTCTTGAAGTATTCTTACGTACATTTTAGAGGCTGTTGGCCTCAGGTTCTTCTTTCTTTACTTTATTATGTATAATTTGACTAATTCTTTATTTTATTAGTGGAAAAGGGATAATGTCCTCATGTCAATAAAAAATATTTTAGGTGTGAAATTTAGAACTCCTGCAGATTTCTTTGTTTTCCAATAGGTCTTTCTCCTAATAGACGAGGCCAATTTTTTCACTTAAGATGTGGGATAACTTACCCTCGCATGCATTCTACCGTCTGTAGAAGCAATAATTGTCAAATTCTCGCAGCATTATCGTCTTCTCCCAAGCCCCACGCGACTTAGATTTACTAAAATCTTGTCTATTCTCCTCCACATCCATCTTCAGCGTTCATCCATCCGGATGAGTTTTCCAATACCGACTCGAATGGTTTTGGTTTATCTCGAGATAGAGTTCGCCAAACCATCTGTAATGCTGTTCCGTTTCTCTCTCTCTCTCTCTCTCTCTCTCTCTCTCTCTCTCTCTCTCTCTCTCTCTCTCTCAGCCACTGCTGAGGCCTTGAATTGACAGCTTTTATAAAGGATGATTGGGTGGTTTTGTTGCTGTTGGTATTTTTCGCTTTCTTCGTCTTAAAACCCACTTATTCCAATGTCACTTTTATTATTAAACGCACGCTCTTTTTTCAGATTTTGGGGTAAGAAAAAAAAATATTGGATTCGTAACCAGCAAATGTTAATAAGTTTGGGAAAGTGCACATAATATTTGCTAATACTAAAAAAAAAAAAAGCTGATCCATGAGGGTTAATTGAATCGATAGAGGAGAACAAATTTTAACCTAGGTTGGATGTTTAAGAGAGAGAATCGATCCTAGATCGAATGTCTGAGAAAGAAATACAGAGTTATATCGAAAGCTAGAGAGAAAATTTCAATCTAAAAACGAATGCCACTTTGAATTAATGTTTGGAGACGAAAGCATTGGTTACTTTTGCTGGTGTGATGATAATGGACTGTGAAGGTAGATGCAAATGCTTGTATGAGAGAGAGAGAGAGAGAGAGAGAGAGAGAGAGAGAGAGAGAGAGAGAGAGAGAGAGGCATCTCGAATAGCTGACCCTTTAAAAGTGTTTCACGGTGGTACGACTTTCCGGAGCGATCTCATGCACTTGGCAGTAATTAATTTGCACATCTCTTTGTTCCTCTCAGAACTAATGGAACTTCAGCAACTACTCCGCTTTCCGGAATATTCCTCGTATTCTCTTCACTCAGTTGTTAAAAGCAGTGTCTGATTATTCCTGTGGTGGCGATTATAGTCAAGATTACAACTAACAGGGAATGCAGTCGTTTACGCTCACCCTGAGTTCTTATGTATCTTAGGTTCTTAATGTTTAGACTGTGCATGCCATACAGTAAAGCCATGTAGTAATGATATTTTTTTGACAATGGCCTTTTTTTTTCATTTACGCTAACAAAAGGTCACTTCCTCAAAATATTGTTACCGTCGATGTCTCGCACATGTACATTTTCTCATCTAAATGTAATTCATTCTGTTAGGTAATTATTTGAAGTTTTAACATGATATAAAGTAACAAATTGCACATTAATTACTGTAAATTATACCACATGCTACTCCGTAGCAGTTGTATTCCATGACAGAAACCTGATAAAATGTATATCTTTTATAGCAGTAATTCAAATTATTTTCTTAATATCCAGTATATATAAAAGTAGCATACTTTGTAATATTTAAGACAAATTTTGCACTGCAATCCTTTAATGAGTAATTCCCACTTAATATATTGTAATTCCCCTATACAGTTATCTGTAAGCCTTTATATTTGTAATACTACCTGAGCACCATATCAGCCTTGATGAATGACATTTGTCTAGTAATCAGTAGGGTGGAAAAGGTATGTATAATACCACTGCCAATGCCATTCATTCAAGATGGCTTTCCCCTATACTCATACCAAGTCCGGGTTGTCTGTTGTGCTGTAGTTTGTAAGTTTTAGCACAATAAATCGCTGCTTCTTTCTCAGGAGGCATGTTTCCTTTCCGTATCAGAAGCATTCTCCTTTGCATAATGGCGCATGTCTTGCAATACGCCCGTTGTTATACCCCTTCTTATTCCGGAATACTGTCTCTAACACCAACGCAAGAAAGGCATAATTTTATGGTCAGGTGTGTTTTCTCACACCTGGAAAACAGTTAACAATTCTTTGTACAAAATTAGGAGAATTCTCCATTACATATAGTTGGAAAGCTTGAAGCGTTTTACATTTACCGATGGTTTTGGTTTTACAAATGATGCGCTGAAAGTTCCTGAAAATACATGAAAATCACTGCTTCAGCCGTCCGTCTGTGATTTGTGTTTTCTGGGGAAAAGCGATGGTCTGCGGTAGGTCAAGCTTCTTCTTTTGGACGGCGGATGCCTGGACGGCCCCAACGGCGGCCGTTCAATACCAAACCTGTTAAGGGGCTACAGTATATTTTCATTTATTTTTTCGTAAGATTCGTTAGCAAAATAAAAATAATGTTTTCCTTGCATTCCTGCAAATGACAAAAAAGACATTTCATTTCGGTCCCCAGCTTTATAATTTAAAACGTATTTTTTTTTATTTCCTTTTCAAAGCCCTGGAGTAACTCTTTTGTGAACTAATTTAATTGCAAACTTGCCTAACAGAATTTCCCGGCTGCTATAATAGTATTGTTTTTATGCATTATTCTTTTTTGTTTTTTGTGGAGATTACGGTCTAAACCGAAATAAGAATGATGTTGTACGACTATCATGCACATTCGTTATGTTTTTCTGAAATAAAATAGTAATAACTCGTATCCTGGCATTACCTTTGTTTTGGTTTTGCTTAATTTAGTTAAATATAATTGACATTATATGATTAGTTCTGCTTGTAAGTTGAAGAGGAAAAACTATTTTATTTGACCTCCCATTCTTTACGTTATTACCCACCAACTAACAGAATTTCAGCACACTTAGGGATAGGTGTAAAAAGTGCCTAGTACTTTTGAAAATGTATTATATATATATATATATATATATATATATATATATATATATATATATATATATATATATATATATATATATATATATATATATATATATACATATATTATACTGTGTGTATTTATACAAGTGTATATATATATATATATATATATATATATATATATATATATATATATATATATATATATATATATACATACACACACACACATATATATATATATATATATATATATATATATATATATATATATATATATATATATATATATATATATATTTTATATATATATATATATATATATATATATATATATATATACACGATATATATATATATATATATATATATATATATATATATATATATATATATATATATATATACATACACATATTTCATGATGTTGCCTTGTAATATGTATACCTCCTATAATTTTGATATACTTACTCTTCTATTTATCATGTATTATGTGTAATGATAATGATTGTTGAAATATCGTATGTAGTGTAGTATCAGATCTCAAAAGAGTTAGTGACTTAGATGACTTAACAGCGTAATTTAGAATTAATAATATCTTTCTTGATAATAGCTTAGTAGCGGAAAAGAGAAATTCGAGTTTTAGACCAGACGTGCCATCTGTCAACAGTTAAGATAAAACCCTGACAGGTTGGGAATAACAATTACTGATCCGTTCTGAAACCAACTCTGGTTTTTCGTTTTGTTTTTAAAACATGCCAGTCATAATTAACCAGTTGCTGTCTGTTTTATCATATTAAGATTCCTGTAAAAGTTTTGTTTCATGCAATAAGGAGATAAATGTTTTGCAATGTTACATACTTGGTTCTGATCACGTATGCCCTTTTGAAAAAAAGTCTTGCACAGAAGCACATGGCAGTTGCGTCATGTTTAAGATTGCATTGCTCTGATCATGTATTGTCCAAAATGCATTCAAAATGCTTGGCTGGAAGTGACGTCACCTTCCTCCTTCTAGAACTTATATCTCGTTCCCAAAATGCCTTAATGACGTCATATGACTGTTTCATTTCATGCTGAATCCTCAGATTTATTAATTCTGGTTAGAGAGACCTTTAGCGGTGGCTCCGTCTCTCTCTCTCTCTCTCTCTCTCTCTCTCTCTTCAGAAGAGAGTAATTTTAACATAATATGTTTGTGGTCGCTGGTATTAAATATAGCTTTTGAGATCTGAGTTTAGTAAAAAAGTGTGTTTTGTGAATCAAAGCAGCTGCAAGTGATTTTTCAAAGGTTTTCACAAGCTTGCATCAGGTAGAGTGAATTTTACTTATTATTACCATGGAATATATAATAAGGCATATTGAGAGAATTTTTGCCTTAGTGAAATTATTATGATAAATCTTTTATATATTTTTGTGTGTTCTTGTGTTTGCAATCTCTCGATTTTTTCAAATTTTATATTTTGGTGATTTAACATTTATTTACTTAGCATTTTAAATATTTCTTGATGATTTAACATTGGATACTTGATTTAATTTTCATTTATTAAGATTTTCTTTTGAAATCTTGAGTAATTCTTGATAGTTTAAATTTTACTTGATTAATTTAATTTCTTGATAAATTAAAGTTTTTGTGATTTAATTTGGTTAATAATTTAACTCATGAATTAATTAAATTTTGTGTTGTTTTAAAGTAATAGTAAATTTTTCAGATTGTGAATTCCGATTATAAATTTTGAATTTAAAAATTAATTTTTGTATTTAAAATTTTTAAAAACAGTGTTTTATTTATTGACCACCAGTGAATAGGATTAATTGTGTGTGCATAAGGCAAAGTGATAAATATGTTTTGTTCCTTTAGTTTTGCTGAAGTGAATTAAGACCAGGAAAACAGTTTAAGTTGTTTGATGGAGTGATGCCCTTTTACAATAGTGTATTTCCTGTTTAATTGTTGATACCTCACATTAGCCTTGATAAACTTAGTTTGATTTTTCATGTGATTAATGAGCTTTTTAAGGGATCACTGTTACCTTTAGAGTACTCAGTCGTAATTCTTATTGTTATGAGAGTTCAGGTATCTGGTGGAAGTTAGGTAAATTTTCGAAATCTGTGATTAGTTGTGTTATTATTATTACCAGGTACTTGGTATACATCGTGACAATATACTGTATATATATATATATATATATATATATATATATATATATATATATATATATATATATATATATATATATATATATATATATATATATATATATATATATATATATATATATATATATATATATATATATATCTATATAT
>NC_089752.1:39230576-39240576 GCF_040412425.1 Macrobrachium rosenbergii | reverse complement strand
TGTAGAGTAATGGGGAGAGAATGCTACCTTGAGGAACCCCTGATTGTAACTGGAACTCTGGTCCAATGAAGTCTTTAATTTTTATTCTTGCCACCCGGTTGTCAAGAAAGTTGCATAGCAGTCTGGTTGCTAAGTCTGGCAATTGTGCCTCCAATATTTTGTATTTTAAACCTTCATGCCATACTTTATCGAAGGCCCGACTGACGTCCCTTGAGATAAGGTTGCAGCCGTATCTTAAACTTTTCTTGACTGCTATGAACTCATATAATCTGGTTAATGCAAGCTGAGTTCCTTTGCCGCGAGTAAACCCATATTGATTATCATTGGTTAGTAGATTGTCTTCGAGGAACTCATTAAACCTTATTTGAATGATTTTTTTCAAGGATCTTACCAGGTATTTCTAGAAGGGAAATTGGTCTATAATTAGAGACAGTAGTTAGATCTTTACCCTTTTTCCCCACAAAGGGAAGTAGTGCTTTCTTGAAAATGTCTGGCCAGTAGCCCATACTTATGGTTTCATTGAAGATGACTCTTAAAAAGTCCAACATGGAGATTGGAAGATGCTTGATGATAATTTTGTTTACTCTAGAATGACCAGGTGCTTTGTTTTTAAAATTATTAATTATTTTGATTATATCTTGCAGTTGTATTGGTTTAATAAACTGATCTTCAACATCTAATCTATTGAGTTCAACTAAATCGTATGGTATTATGTGTTCATCATGTTCATGAAGTGCTGCAATCACTCGCTGTTCATGTTGCAGGTCAAACCTTAAATTCTCCCAAGGGTTTATCCTGAAGATATTAGACCAGAATTCTCTGAAAATAGGCTCTTGGTCTTGGGGTGAAAAGATTTTCCTATTATTATGTAGTATGTAGGCTATTGGTTCAGAATCTGATCCCAGAAGCCTTTTGATCATTTTCCAGAACTTTTCTGGGTCTCTAAAGATTCCTTCAATTTTATTAAGTAGTATCTCCCAAGTCAGAATTTATGAGTTCCTTTGCTTCTATTTTAATACATTCTTTGATGTTATGTATGTATTCTAATAGCTGCTGTGTAGGGCCATGAATATTAATAAAAGCTAAGGCTTGTTTATAGTAATATTGTAATTGCTTAAGATTTTCTGTTTCCTTAGAATAAGGTAAGATCTTGAATGTTTTGTGGGGAATATAAAGTTCTGTGGCTTCTTTGATCAACCTGTACCAAAAAGTTATTTTATCATCGATGTAGGATTTATCCTTGTTGATGTTAACAGGTTCGTCATAGTTGGAGAGAGTCGTCAAGAGTATCCTTGAATTGGTTCCAGTTGGCATTATTCAAATCAAGTGTAGGGTTGATGGCTAGAAAATAAACTAGATTCCTGTTCATTAGCCCTAGAATTAAGGTGCCCCTATTATTTGTGCTATTGTGCCCCAGGGCTGGGTGAGTTGCATTAAGGTCAGCTAAGAGATAGACGGGGATATTGCGTCTCATTAAGGACAAGATCTCTTGCTGAGGAAACACAGGATTGCTGGGGGGTAAATAGGTAGTTGCTATGATTACTGGTCCCCTCACTGTCTCAAGTTCTACTGCAATCAGGTCATGATTGAATCCATCTATTAATTTGACTGTGATATCACGTCTAACAGCAATAGCTGTCCCTGCATTTTGAGCGTTAGTAGTGTTGCATTGGAAAATGTTGTAATTAAAGATTCTAATGCGAGTAGAGTTGGGTATCCCCGTGGAGTTTAGAAGTATAATATGTGGGGAGATAGAAGAATAAATGCTACTTAGTTCCTTACTACGAAGGAATGTCCACTTCAAGACGTTATGTTGGATGATTGTAAGCGTGTCCATTATGGTGTTTTTCCTTTTGTTAAGTCAAAGAAGCCTGAATTTAGTTTTTGGAATTTATCGTGGTTTATCCTCGTGATCGTGTTACTATATTTGTCTAGTTCTATTGTTCCTTCATTAATGTATTGTATGACTGTAGTATCTGCTAATTTCTCTGTGAAGATGTACTTTATCGTTTTATAGTCAAAAATCATCCTCTTGAGGATATTGTGGGTTGGGTTTTTGGGGTTTGCCATGTTAATGGAAATGTATAGTTTAAGTCCAATTTTGGGGTTCTTGGTTAGATTGGTGGAAGGGAGGCTTGGAAGAGCCGTAGCTCCTTGTATTTCAGAGTCTGTAGTGTTATGGGTTGAGGTTGTTGCTTGTGGTTGTTGAATTGGCTGTTTTTTTGCAGGATGTGATGGCATTTCTGCTTCAGAGTCTGAATCACTTAGAATTCTTTTCCTTTTGGCTTCTTCAGTTTCCATGTCCTCGTCAGTTAATAGGGGCTGATTAGGGCTGGTGTTATTTTGATTACCTGAATTTAGCAAAGTTGATACTTTATTTGCTAGCTTGATAGCCTCTGTGGGAATTTTTACCAACGGTAGGCCATTGGCTTTGTAAAAAGCGTCCATCATCTTTTGAAAGGTACCTGGTTCGACTGATTCACTCAAATTAGCCGTGATTATTGCTGTGTTAATGATAGTGAGCTGATGAAGTGAGATGTTGTTGTTGGGTGCAATAGAGCTATTTGGTGCAGTTGAGGCTGTGGCTTGAGCGAAGGTCTTATTTGATGTAATCTGGGATTGTTGGTTCCTGATCGTTTTAGCCTGGTCCTTGGTCAAAGTTTTTCTGATAGGGCATCTAGCTGCCATGGTTGGGTGATCCCCGCTGCAAGTGATGCATTTATGATTTATTTGGTTATTACAATCAGTCCAATAGTGTTCATCAGAAGCACATATTGAGCAGATTTTATAAGTGCTTGGCATGGGGCAGTTCTTTTTAATGTGCTCGTAGCTATAGCATCTCATACACTGGGGTGGAACAACATGAATCTCCTGTTTTAAGTATCTAGGTGGGAAGGATTGGCCGCTGATGAGTAGTCCTTTAATGAGACAATCTCTCACCATTTGGGTGGTTTCAAGTTTAACCTTAAATGTGGTTTTGGTGCTAGGAAGCTTGATGATTGATGTTACCTTCACTTGGTTACGTTGCTCAATTTCATACTTGAGCTCTTCTTCTGATAGATTGTAAACCAAACTATCCGCCTGGTTTACGACTAGTGTGCGTGAAGCATTTAGATGAGGGGGGGTCTACAACTTCAAAGTGATCATTATGCAGAGCAAGTTTGGTATCAGGATGAATTATTTTTCAATTGTTGCTTCATCTGCTATAGCTAAGTAGTGGTTATTAGCCTTTATAAGTTTGTGGATAAAGCATAATTTATCCTGCAGAATAGTCAGATTGCCAGGCGACGTGATTCACCATCAAGTCCCTGGCTAGTGTCTTTAATTTTGACTTTACCCATTATGACATGGTTGAGCAGAGAATATTATACACTGAAATATGCCTGGTAGAGACAATAAACCGTTTTTATAAGAAATAGATATAAGAATAATACCCTCAGAAAGAAAGAAGCTAATTTACTCTAGGGGATTTGCACAACCTTTTGGTGATTATGTAAATTTCAAAATTTTGAGAAAATTGTGATTAAACGACGGGGAAGAATTTTGAAAGGGGAAAAGGTGTAGAGATATTGACTTTTTAACAAATCTTCAAAAAAAGTGAAGAATTTCAATTATTAAGAGCAGTAGAACCAAAAACCATTTTATAAGACTAGAAATTTCAAAGGATAACAGTGGTTGACAGTCACTTTATGGGAGGCAGTGACTACTTATGCCTAACTCCTATGCAGGCACTACTGTAGTAGTATGAGCCTGGACGAAGCAGAACTCCCCGTGCCCCTAGAGAGTTTTAAGACCACAACGGCTACTCCAGGGACAAGGGGCTACTGATGGTGTTAGTAGGAAGAAGTTGGAATGAGATCTGGAGAGATACAAGGGGAAGTAGAGTGGGGGCAGAGCCCCAGGAGGGGGTATGGGAATAAGGATGAGGATGGGGGTATCCAGTCCTGGCAAAGCAATCTCTGAACTGCTACTGCTGAAGGGGGAGGTCCTGTCAGTCTTCAGGATGGAGCTTCCAATGTGGGCTGCTGGATGGAGCTTAAGAGGAGAGAACCTTCCTGGACGGCAGCTGGCAGGAGAATGATGAATCCTGGCAAATTGGACTAGGACTAGGATAAGGATAGGGAAGTGAGGAATAGGGGAGAAGGAAGAGTACCCCTGGATACAATCCAGTTAAGCCTGACGGCGGATACTCGGGATGGGAAAGGGAAGGAAAAAAGGGAGGGAAAGTGAAGTAAAGTAGAAGAGAAAAGAGTGAGGGGCAGACCCTCTTGCGAAGTTAGATTTATGGTTAGTCACCATGCAAGGACCAGACAGAGAAGAAAGGCTCGAATATGGTTTGTTGGTTCATCGCCAGAAACTGGCTTTGATATTAAAAGTTGGTAAGATTGAGATGTACAAACAATTATGTATATTTAATGATTTGCAAATTATTGATTTATACTATTATTATTGTTATTATTATTATTATTATTATTATTATTATTATAATTAATCTTGTAAGTAATTAATTAATTATGATTATCATTATTATAATTATAATTTTTTTTTTTTTTTTAATCAGTATTTATATACTTAGGTCTGGGGGGGTCACAGTTGACCTTAGGTTCAAGTCTACTCCACCAGTAGTGATCTCTGACTTGGTTGAGGGTGAGATCTCTAGTGGTTGTGAATAAGTTTTCGTCTTCTAAACTTAATTTGTCCCAAGTTTTCTGCCCAAGCCTATGGAACCTGACATTCAGAGGCTCTAATTTGGAGTGATCATGCAACTCCCTTATTGTGTTGTAGTAGGGGGGACTTTCCCTATATGCTTGCCTCAGAGCTTTATTCTGCACTGCTTGCATTTTACTAAGTGCTGTTTTACTCAGTGCACCAAATATGATGGCTGGGTATTATAGCTGTGGCCTGGCTAGTGATTTATATAGTTTAAGTTGGGTTTTTGTGGACAGTCCTTTGAATCTTTTTAATCTACTGACCGTTTTCCTTGCAGGTAGCTATTCTCGCCTGTACATGGGGAAGAATGCCAGATTTTTGGAATTTGCACCCAAGAATTGTGACTTGTTGGTTATATGGAATTCTCCTATTGTTGACTATAATATCCCTGGGACGACGAGCAGAAATTGAGAGGATCTGGAATTTGTTCATATTTGTTGTTATCTTCCATTTCTTTTCGTAGTTATTAATTTTCTGTATTTCTCTGATAGTTTTTCTTTGTAGCATACATTTAGCATTTGTAGGATATGTTATGACTTGTGTATGATCATCCAAAAACATAATTTGAAGGCAACCTTGAGATGGAGGAGGGGTATCTTTAATGTAAAAGTTGTAGAGTAATGGGGAGAGAATGCTACCTTGAGGAACCCCTGATTGTAACTGGAACTCTGGTCCAATGAAGTCTTTAATTTTTATTCTTGCCACCCGGTTGTCAAGAAAGTTGCATAGCAGTCTGGTTGCTAAGTCTGGCAATTGTGCCTCCAATATTTTGTATTTTAAACCTTCATGCCATACTTTATCGAAGGCCCGACTGACGTCCCTTGAGATAAGGTTGCAGCCGTATCTTAAACTTTTCTTGACTGCTATGAACTCATATAATCTGGTTAATGCAAGCTGAGTTCCTTTGCCGCGAGTAAACCCATATTGATTATCATTGGTTAGTAGATTGTCTTCGAGGAACTCATTAAACCTTATTTGAATGATTTTTCAAGGATCTTACCAGGTATTTCTAGAAGGGAAATTGGTCTATAATTAGAGACAGTAGTTAGATCTTTACCCTTTTTCCCCACAAAGGGAAGTAGTGCTTTCTTGAAAATGTCTGGCCAGTAGCCCATACTTATGGTTTCATTGAAGATGACTCTTAAAAAGTCCAACATGGAGATTGGAAGATGCTTGATGATAATTTTGTTTACTCTAGAATGACCAGGTGCTTTGTTTTTAAAATTATTAATTATTTTGATTATATCTTGCAGTTGTATTGGTTTAATAAACTGATCTTCAACATCTAATCTATTGAGTTCAACTAAATCGTATGGTATTATGTGTTCATCATGTTCATGAAGTGCTGCAATCACTCGCTGTTCATGTTGCAGGTCAAACCTTAAATTCTCCCAAGGGTTTATCCTGAAGATATTAGACCAGAATTCTCTGAAAATAGGCTCTTGGTCTTGGGGTGAAAAGATTTTCCTATTATTATGTAGTATGTAGGCTATTGGTTCAGAATCTGATCCCAGAAGCCTTTTGATCATTTTCAGAACTTTTCTGGGTCTCTAAAGATTCCTTCAATTTTATTAAGTAGTATCTCCCAAGTCAATTTATGAGTTCCTTTGCTTCTATTTTAATACATTCTTTGATGTTATGTATGTATTCTAATAGCTGCTGTGTAGGGCCATGAATATTAATAAAAGCTAAGGCTTGTTTATAGTAATATTGTAATTGCTTAAGATTTTCTGTTTCCTTAGAATAAGGTAAGATCTTGAATGTTTTGTGGGGAATATAAAGTTCTGTGGCTTCTTTGATCAACCTGTACCAAAAAGTTATTTTATCATCGATGTAGGATTTATCCTTGTTGATGTTAACAGGTTCGTCATAGTTGGAGAGAGAGTCGTCAAGAGTATCCTTGAATTGGTTCCAGTTGGCATTATTCAAATCAAGTGTAGGGTTGATGGCTAGAAAATAAACTAGATTCCTGTTCATTAGCCCTAGAATTAAGGTGCCCCTATTATTTGTGCTATTGTGCCCCAGGGCTGGGTGAGTTGCATTAAGGTCAGCTAAGAGATAGACGGGGATATTGCGTCTCATTAAGGACAAGATATCTTGCTGAGGAAACACAGGATTGCTGGGGGGTAAATAGGTAGTTGCTATGATTACTGGTCCCTCACTGTCTCAAGTTCTACTGCAATCAGGTCATGATTGAATCCATCTATTAATTTGACTGTGATATCACGTCTAACAGCAATAGCTGTCCCTGCATTTTGAGCGTTAGTAGTGTTGCATTGGAAAATGTTGTAATTAAAGATTCTAATGCGAGTAGAGTTGGGTATCCCCGTGGAGTTTAGAAGTATAATATGTGGGGAGATAGAAGAATAAATGCTACTTAGTTCCTTACTACGAAGGAATGTCCACTTCAAGACGTTATGTTGGATGATTGTAAGCGTGTCCATTATGGTGTTTTTCCTTTTGTTAAGTCAAAGAAGCCTGAATTTAGTTTTTGGAATTTATCGTGGTTTATCCTCGTGATCGTGTTACTATATTTGTCTAGTTCTATTGTTCCTTCATTAATGTATTGTATGACTGTAGTATCTGCTAATTTCTCTGTGAAGATGTACTTTATCGTTTTATAGTCAAAAATCATCCTCTTGAGGATATTGTGGGTTGGGTTTTGGGGTTTGCCATGTTAATGGAAATGTATAGTTTAAGTCCAATTTTGGGGTTCTTGGTTAGATTGGTGGAAGGGAGGCTTGGAAGAGCCGTAGCTCCTTGTATTTCAGAGTCTGTAGTGTTATGGGTTGAGGTTGTTGCTTGTGGTTGTTGAATTGGCTGTTTTTTTGCAGGATGTGATGGCATTTCTGCTTCAGAGTCTGAATCACTTAGAATTCTTTTCCTTTTGGCTTCTTCAGTTTCCATGTCCTCGTCAGTTAATAGGGGCTGATTAGGGCTGGTGTTATTTTGATTACCTGAATTTAGCAAAGTTGATACTTTATTTGCTAGCTTGATAGCCTCTGTGGGAATTTTTACCAACGGTAGGCCATTGGCTTTGTAAAAGCGTCCATCATCTTTTGAAAGGTACCTGGTTCGACTGATTCACTCAAATTAGCCGTGATTATTGCTGTGTTAATGATAGTGAGCTGATGAAGTGAGATGTTGTTGTTGGGTGCAATAGAGCTATTTGGTGCAGTTGAGGCTGTGGCTTGAGCGAAGGTCTTATTTGATGTAATCTGGGATTGTTGGTTCCTGATCGTTTTAGCCTGGTCCTTGGTCAAAGTTTTTCTGATAGGGCATCTAGCTGCCATGGTTGGGTGATCCCCGCTGCAAGTGATGCATTTATGATTTATTTGGTTATTACAATCAGTCCAATAGTGTTCATCAGAAGCACATATTGAGCAGATTTTATAAGTGCTTGGCATGGGGCAGTTCTTTTTAATGTGCTCGTAGCTATAGCATCTCATACACTGGGGTGGAACAACATGAATCTCCTGTTTTAAGTATCTAGGTGGGAAGGATTGGCCGCTGATGAGTAGTCCTTTAATGAGACAATCTCTCACCATTTGGGTGGTTTCAAGTTTAACCTTAAATGTGGTTTTGGTGCTAGGAAGCTTGATGATTGATGTTACCTTCACTTGGTTACGTTGCTCAATTTCATACTTGAGCTCTTCTTCTGATAGATTGTAAACCAAACTATCCGCCTGGTTTACAACTAGTGTGCGTGAAGCATTTAGATGAGGGGGGTCTACAACTTCAAAGTGATCATTATGCAGAGCAAGTTTGGTATCAGGATGAATTATTTTTCAATTGTTGCTTCATCTGCTATAGCTAAGTAGTGGTTATTAGCCTTTATAAGTTTGTGGATAAAGCATAATTTATCCTGCAGAATAGTCCAGATTGCCAGGCGACTTGATTCACCATCAAGTCCCTGGCTAGTATCTTTAATTTTGACTTTACCCATTATGACATGGTTGAGCAGAGAATATTATACACTGAAATATGCCTGGTAGAAACAATAAACCGTTTTTGTAAGAAATAGATATAAGAATAATACCCTCAGAAAGAAAGAAGCTAATTTACTCTAGGGGATTTGCACAACCTTTTTGGTGATTATGTAAATTTCAAAATTTTGAGAAAATTGTGATTAAACGACGCGGGAGGAATTTTGAGAGGGGGAAAAGGTGTAGAGATATTGACTTTTTAACAAATCTTCAAAAAAAAGTGAAGAATTTCAATTATTAAGAGCGGTAGAACCAAAAAACCATTTTATAAGACTAGAAATTTCAAAGGATAACAGTGGTTGACAGTCACTTTATGGGAGGCAGTGACTACTTATGCCTAACTCCTATGCAGGCACTACTGTAGTAGTATGAGCCTGGACGAAGCAGAACTCCCCGTGCCCCTAGAGAGTTTTAAGACCACAACGGCTACTCCAGGGACAAGGGGCTACTGATGGTGTTAGTAGGAAGAAGTTGGAATGAGATCTGGAGAGATACAAGGGGAAGTAGAGTGGGGGCAGAGCCCCAGGAGGGGGTATGGGAATAAGGATGAGGATGGGGGTATCCAGTCCTGGCAAAGCAATCTCTGAACTGCTACTGCTGAAGGGGGAGGTCCTGTCAGTCTTCAGGATGGAGCTTCCAATGTGGGCTGCTGGATGAAGCTTAAGAGGAGAGAACCTTCCTGGACGGCAGCTGGCAGGAGAATCGAATGCTGGCAAATTGCATAGGTCCTTCTGAATTTATACACGGGCTTCAGAGGGGGGGTCATGGATGGCGAATTCTGATTGGTTGCAGTCAGCGAACTTCAAGCCAAATTTCTGCGGCGAAGCTCGATCCTGACAGATCTTCGCAACCTGGGAATGTCATTCATTCCAATGTTCCCATTGGCCTGCCGTTGCGTGATGTCATGCCGGCTGACATCATCGGTAGTTTGGCTGCTATTGGGCTGCGGATGAATGATGTCATTATCTACTCTTTCTGTCGTAGTCGGGGATTGTCTCGAAGGGCGCCCCGCTCATCAGGGCATCTCCATTCTCAGGGTTGTCGTTTTCAGGTATTCGTTGGATTTGGTGGGTGTTCTGCATTATTCTTCTTAAATTCGTGGGTAGGAGCGATGCCTCCTGCGTCGTATTCATTGTTGGTTTTCTCTCGGCAATGAGGAGCGCCTCTAGCAGGCGCAGACGTCGAGGGTCGGCGGCTCTCCCGATTATACTTATATTTTGTATAATACTGTCGCGGGAGATGGAAATATTGTGAGTAGCACGGGCGTGGTTCATGATGGCACCCTCCTGGGCGTGGCAGGAGAT
>NC_089752.1:39130576-39223076 GCF_040412425.1 Macrobrachium rosenbergii | reverse complement strand
CTGATAACTACACCTGACTGATTGTGGCTGCCCTCCGGTGAACAGGAAGAGTTAAAAGTGAAAAATACTAAAAATTTTCAAATACTCGAAAATGCAAGGGTTGGAGGTAACCTTAAGATGCCCACTAAATAGTATAATTCACTAAATCAGTTAGAAGAGAAAATATGTACAGGTGCTATGGAGCTCCATGGTACTGTCAAGAATTACGTTACACAGAAGGATCACGAAGTACTCAAGCAAAGTGCCACAACCGCAGATGTTACACTCTCGGCCTTTCGTAGGCTACCAAGCAAATGGGTATTAGTGCGGATTCAAAAGATGCACAGTAGGGGGTACAGTGAGTGAGAACATTGTACTGTTGATGGTCCGGATATGGCACCTGGATATGCAGGAAGTCGGCACCTTTGATCTACAGTTGATACTACACAACAGAGACTCGGTGTTATGGATCTGCAAGAGCAGGAAAACTGAACAAATACAAATGGGATCGAGTAAAACAACAATGAATTCATGTAGGCAAAATATTAGGGCACTGTCTTACGTAATGATTACAAGTTAACACAATTACACTAATGAAAATTAAGCAATGTCACTATTGATCACAGTTCCACCACAATCAAAATCACAGGAATCTCTGAGGGCGAAGATCATGAATATGGGTACAGGAAATAGGAGAATAGGTATATAAGCACAGGTAGGTCATAGGTAAGGGGCTGACAAACAACTTAAGATCAAATGAAATACTAAAATAAAATGTACTTAGTTGTTGTGTGCTGTAGTCAATGCATGCCAAACATAGGTTTTGCCATAAAAGTGTGTGGAACAATACGAGAACCTCAGATTAGCCAGTTGTAACTGTTCTCCTAGTTAGCTGAGTTGTAAGCGGTCATGAAAATCAATTGAAAATTAATATTGCTGCTTGCATCAGGGTTCTAAGGGATCTTGGCAAGGTTGCCACTGTCACAGGCACAGCCATGGAGGTTGAGTGATGGCTCTAAGTTATGCCCTTTGGAAACATCAGCTGACTAGGTGTGGGCCACGCTCCAGTGATCAACATGAAAATTGCTGTAGTGTAATTATCCCAACTCAATATCAAAAGAAGGCTGCAAGGTAAACTTGGGGTGTCCACTTAAAACATATAATTCACTAAAGGTTATCTTCTATAATTCACTAAAAGTATCAGAAGATAAAATACAAACAGGAGCTATCAATGGAGCTCAAGGGCACTATCAAAATTACTTTGCTAAATGACAATTAACAAACAAGAGTGCCACACTGTTGCAAGCTATGTATCTATTCCTGACTAGGCTCACACACTTTGTAGAAGGGGGATAGGATCCTTAGATAGTACAAGATGGGGTACTGCAGGCAAAGCGATTATTCACAATGGAAAATCCAGACAATCTTGACTGGATATGGCACAGGTACTTTGCAAGAAAATGGCACCATCGATCTACAGGTGATTTCACACAACAGGTTACTCGCAACACAGGTCTGCAATGCAGGGGATGTTGTAACATACAAAGGAATTACGAGTGAAAGTTAAACTGGAGTACTTAAGCAAAATTGAATAGCAGCCAACAAAACACTGATCTTTAACACTGAACTTTTATCACTGCCATCAAAGCATAAATAAGACTAACACTGGTATTCCAATACTTATAAAACAAATACACCACAGTCAATATCATGAGAAATCTCTGAGGGAGAGTTCAAAAGGGAATTGATATGAGAACAGGAGAACAGGTGGAAAATTCAAGTAAAAGGCAAAAATGGTGAGGCCGGACAAACAACAAACAACTTCCAGTCACTTTACCTTGGTCCATGGACAAGACTTGGGTAGACTAGAGCCAGTTCTCATAGCGGGAATAACCATGGAAGCAGCGGCGTGTACAGTTCCCCACCATAGATGAAATCAGATGAGAAGTAGAAGGGCGCTTTGGAATCACATAGTCATCAGCGCTCAGGGTTCAAGGCGGTTTGGTAAGGACCACCTTCAGAGTGACAGCATCACACAGGCGTCTAGTGGGAACTCGATCAGAGTCCCTATCCTACAGGATACGCAACAGGGAGACGTCAAAGAGTACACTAGCAAAGGTTGTCCTATTGCAGCCAGTATTTATACCACATTGGAGTCGACGGTGGTCGTGTTTTGACAGTTCCTTCTTAATGAGGTCATCTATTGTTCTCCTCTCAGGGCACGTGGATAATCTCAGCAGGTACCTGAAAGGTCATTGAGAGCAGGCCAGTAAAAGGTTCGAAGGATAAGAGATAACAATAGTGAGATGATTAGATATGAGAGGCGAGGTTATGAGGGCTGAGATACCTGTGTGGGACAGGTCAAGGAAGTGACCCGCAGGTAGGAAGGCGGGGAGAATTTTCCCTCGAATAGATCTCATTGAAATTGACTGGGGACTGATTAACAATATGTGGAGGGTGGTGAAGTCTCAAAGGGATTTTCTTTAATATGTGAGAAAGGGTGCTAACTCTCCCTTAGGGGGTGATTATCAGATTTGGCAAGGTGCTTTTTAATTACTTGGGCGGTCATAAAGGATAATGGAGTGGCAAAGGAGAAACGTCAGTTAACTTCACACACACATTTTGTAGTTCTTTAACATTTAATTTGATTCGTATCTCAATATTAATATGAAAAAAGCATAAGACAAACGGTCAAAAGGACGTTTGTAACAATATATATATATATATATATATATATATATATATATATATATATATATATATATATATATATATATATATATATATATATTTTGCTATTTGGGCATATTTTCTCTTATACAAATCATCTTGAAGTCAGTGGCATTATTCGCAGATACTATCTTTTTATCAAGATTCTGAATCAGTCTATTCTTTTTTCCTCTTCGGGAAGCTTCTCGGGAATAAGTATAAATTATTCACGCTTTGTTCCATTTACTTATGATAGTGACGGATCGTTTCCTCCCTCATCGGCGGCGTCTTCATGATTTAATTTCAAATTGAGATACTCGGTTTTCATTACTGCATGCAGACTTTGAGGCTGCGCATAAAATAATAAACATAACGTCATTGGGGTGTTAAATGTTTATTGGTCGGTGGTATGAGCGGCAACAAGGACATTCCAAGTGCTCCGTAAGACATTCCCTTTGTCGCAGCTCTTGGGGAGGTGGGGTTACAAATATTAGAGTTTTTCATTGCTTTAACGATTTTCCCGAAAACTTGTAGATCTTTAAAGGCAGAGATATAGCAAACAGTTTACCCCTGGTTTGCTTATTTACTTTCTGTTATAATATTTTGTAAGCAGGCTCTTTTTTGGAAAGGGAAAACTTACAACACCAACATAAGCTAAGCTTCAATCTCCAGTTGTCTTTCCTTAACAATTAAGTTTAATTTCCTTGAAAACCACTGAACAAAATTAAATAAAAGAAGCAATATCTACGTATTGTGCATGCTAGCATTGGTCACCTGCACAATTTTCAGATTTAATCGTAACACACATTTTGAATAAGATAATTCGTTCGTTGCTGGATGATTCCTTTGATTTATCAGTTTTCTTATATATTGCCAAGATATATTTTGCCTTTATTTATTTTCGTTTAGAAATCTCCTCACCCATCTCTTTCATTCATTTCCTCCAAATCAGCGAAAATATGAGAATATATTAATGCGTAAAAGTCTCGCTAATCGTAAGCTACGTCCCTTTTTCGGAAGAATATCTCTGGGAATGAGGCCCTGTTGTCGAATTTCACGAAAAATATAAGTCTCTGCTGTGCAGTATCATCTGTTAAAGGCACCAGGATACGAGTGTTATCGTCAGACTTACTTTTCGAGGATTCGGAAGGAAAAGGCTTTCTTTAGATATTTAAGTACAAACTAGTACTGATATATGAATATGATATTATTTGTTGAGGTAACTTTTTATGCTAAAAGAAAACTTACAACTCTGATCCATACGACATACACACACACACACACACACACACACACACATATATATATATATATATATATACATACACACACATATATATATATATATACTCGTATGTATGTATATATATATATATATATATATATATATATATATATATATATATATATATATATATATATATATATATATATATATATATATATATATATATATATATATATATATCGGAAATTCAAGTTACAAGGAGACATCGTACTGTGATCTTATAGCTAGTTACTCGAGCTGAATGGGTACATGATCGTAGAGTGATCAGTGTATGTTTCATGCAGCAATATTCTACTCTTGTGCTTGGAATGGTGTGCCTTAAAATACGGATGGTGTGTAATACACTTACCAGTTTCGTTTTTGTGATTGTGCATACTTGTTCCTTCTTTTTTTTTTATTTCGTTGCGGCAGTGATAAGAAAGTTTTTGATATCACAGAGGTAGCGTGCAAGACAGCCTTTCCACTCTTTATTTTCTCGTGTTTCTTATTAATTAAAGATACTTGCGTGGTCGCTTTCCAGTATTTATAAAGAAGATTAGAGCTATAAATGGCAATGGCGTCATTATCCTGCACGCAAGTGGTCGGCATATGCACGTTGCAAGATTATTCAAGGATCTTGTACATGTCGTGTACGGATCGTATTTACCTGCTCCAGTTCGCTTGTTGACTCTTTAGGTGGTTTTAATTCGATGTTTCTTTTTGCCAAGATTATTTAACAAATTTGTAACTAAAAATAATTAATTTGTGTGTCTGCGTATCTATTTTCTTCTACTGAATGGTATATGCATGTATTATATATAGTATATACATATATTAGTATATAGTATATTATATATTATATGTATGTGTAATTATTATATATATAGATGACAGACAGACAGAAAGATGTTACCTGTTTACTGTGCCCATACTAAAAGTCCGACTGGTGATTCATTTGATGTTCATCAGCCTCTCTCTCTCTCTCTCTCTCTCTCTCTCTCTCTCTCTCTCTCTCTCTCTCTCTCTCTCTCTCTCTCTGTTGAATATCTTCTGAATTTTTTCTGTCCTTAATGCAAGAGCCAATTTAAATTTGTTCCTTCAAAAAGGATCCCCTATTTCTTGTATTCTGTGTTTTTTATGGTTTCAGCTGCAAAAATTTTATACATTCCTATTTGTAGTATTTTTGTCTCCACTCAGACTAAGCCCTGTTTCTCCATTTGCGTTTTCCGTGCCATTGTTTGTCTCATGAACACATCATCTCTCTTTATTATAATCATGACTCATTATTGGATCATGGAATGGAGGCTCTAATTAGAATAGAGATCGTCTTCCTGTTTCCGGACAGTTACGTATCCATTGCTCCTCCTTGCAGCTCTTTTGCTTATCACTGCACTCCACCATTAAGTACCTACCTGGGTAACAGTATGCTCTCTCTCTCTCTCTCTCTCTCTCTCTCTCTCTCTCTCTCTCTCTCTCTCTCTCTCTCTCCAGATATCAATATATGTATGTTTTATTGTTAAACATGAAATAGACTTCTTTTTGTGTAATTTTTAAGTACTTTTTGCTGGTCAGGACAAGCACGTTAGAGTTCAACTACGCTTACGTATTACCAAAATAGGATGTGTGGTTTCTTTTGTTTTTTACCAAGTTATTTACTTTGTATTTATCGTTGCTGGTGATTTCTTTGCATTTTTGGGATTATCTCTGTAAAGGAAGGGTTTCTCAATTTTTGTTTCACGTAAGTGAGATTCCAAGGATGCAGGTAATGATTGTGTACGGTCGTTTTAATTTCGTGAAGCATGTTGAATTGCCGTAAAGAGGTACTTTCGTTGACTTTGCTTTTCATGTATAAGCATGTATACATTTATGCATTATAATTGCGAGAGGTTTTGCATTTATGATTAAAAAATAAATTAACATATCACCAGAATTAAACTCACATTCAGGCATTGATGTTTAAGAGATTTGCCGAGAATAAGAAAAGAACAATGTGCATAAAAGTCGACCGCTCATTACTGACAAAAACGTGTGTAACGACCACTTGAAAATTCAGACCTCTTGGTGATATCCTCTTAGAGGTTTGAAATGGAAGAGAGAGAGAGAGAGAGAGAGAGAGAGAGAGAGAGAGAGAGAGAGAGAGAGAGAGAGAGAGAGAGAGAGAGAGAGAGAGAGGGAGGTATTATAACTGTAATTGCAAGGGTAGAGCTATGAGAAGCAACAGAAGCCTTTCTGTAGTCCTTATAAACTCGCTGTCTGCACGTTTCGTGTTAATTATGTTCTCTGTTTTTCCTTAATGATGCGAAGGCGATTAAGTGTTTTTGGGGAATTGCTTTAAGTGTCCGTAAATATATACCAGTTTTATGAAGTGGTGTGTTTTACTACGTCCATCAAAGGAAGAAGAGCAGTTTTTGCTGTTGATTTATTATGAAATGATTTTGGGAAATGTATGACAAGGTACTGTGAAGCACTGCATGAGCGGATGAGAATGCAAAGCAAATAGGTTATCTATAAATGTTCGTCTTTTTTTATCGTTGCTCACTCGTTCTCAGATCTATTTTTTCATACATTTTCTTATTCCTTATATTATTACGCACGTACATACACGTGTAAGTGCGAGTCTATATATATATATATATATATATATATATATATATATATATATATATATATATATATATATATATATATATATATATATATATATATATATATATTCCTATATATATTATATATATGTATATATTTATAATTATACATATAAATATACACATTTATATATATATATATATATATATATATATATATATATATATATATTTATCTTTATATGTGTATATATGTATATATATATTATATATACACACACACACACACACACACACACACATATATATATATATATATATATATATATATATATATATATATATATATATATATATATATTATGAAGTTTGCAGTTCCTTTTTACAGCCATATTAGTGATATACAGTTCAACACAATGTTAGTGGGCTGATACGACTGACAGACAACACTTACTAGAGGACGATGGACGCTATACTGAAGGCATAAAATTCCCATAAATGAAACTGAATAATTTATTTACGTACCACTAGATAGTTCCAAAAGGAGTCTCTCTCTCTCTCTCTCTCTCTCTCTCTCTCTCTCTCTCTCTCTCTCTCTCTCGGCCCCCCCTCCTGAGTCCCAGTAATCCCCTTGAACTCGAAGGTGTTTTGCTCTGGCAGAACATTTCCCGCAATAATTGTGGAATCAGAGAGCTTTCCATCACCATTAACTGTTTCATAGTTTTATATATATATATATATATATATATATATATATATATATATATATATATATATATATATATATATATATATGTGTGTGTGTGTGTGTGTGTGTGCAGATGCAAGTCGCTCGCTGTTTGCTTCAAGATCTCCGGCGAAAATTTGCAAAGTGGAAGAGAAAGTATAGGTAAACGTCTTTGCTTAGCTTGTTTCTACCAGTTTGTAGAAATTTTAGAAAGACTCTCTCTCTCTCTCTCTCTCTCTCTCTCTCTCTCTCTCTCTCTCTCTCTCTCTCGTACTATGCATTTTATTTGGAACTTTTGACACTTCAGCTGAATATGTTCCTGATAGTATCCTTCATATGCTATTAATGGTCAAAGTTTTAATGAAGTTTGTTTAGTGAACTTACTGTGATGCGTTTTTTTTTATGAAAAGTCAGACAATCTAAGAAGAATAAATAGTCTGAACGCTTACAGTACATGTATCTAAACGCTTCTCTGCCTTAGAAATTGTAATAGGTGATATTTTTTATTTATTCCATAAAATTCTAAGTCGGCATATTATAAGACATAAGTGTAACGAACATTATGTCTGTTGGTCTTCAGGTACTGATTTACGAGGCATATCATTTGCTGGAGCCTGTGAAGTTTCTTTTATCAAGAAAGTATAATTATGTTTTATGGGTTCTTTCACTTATTTTACAGCGTGGGATATTTCCATACATGTATGTAAGTAGAACCTGCCATGTTGCTGGAATAATGTTAAACTGTATTGTACTTTTGAAGTCACAGTAACCAACAGCCTTGAACCATTTGAAATACTAAAGCCAATTCCTTGATATCAGAGAGACAATTTCTCTCTCTCTCTCTCTCTCTCTCTCTCTCTGGAATTCAGTAATGCACTTTTGTTTTTATTGCAGCATGAATCTTTTATTTATATTTACGCACTTGTGCCTTCGTGCATTATAACTTTGTAGCCATTGAGCACATACTCTGAATGTATGTATATGTATTTTGGGCATAGGCCTATATGCATGCAGTAAGAATAAAGTTCAAGTAAGGAATTTGATATTATTATTCATACCTTACGTATCGTTTATAAATGAATATATACAGTTTCCAGAAGTACCTGAATATTAAACTGAATTTCAAGGCAAATGTGATTCCAGTCGCCAGTTGTTGTAATTTGACTTGATACTTTTCCAGCGTATTGAAGTCAACAGTTTCTGATTGGTCGGTCCATTGATTTTTATTGCTTATTCGAGCAAGTGTAGAATTATTTTTACTCAGTCCTTTGTTTCTTAAATCTTATGGGGTTGGTTCTTCCTTGTTAGGAAACCTCTCTCTCTCTCTCTCTCTCTCTCTCTCTCTCTCTCTCTCTCTCTCTCTCTCTCTCTCTCTCTCTCTCAATACACCTTTCAGTGCCCCTCTCCTTTGTAATATCTCATGAGTGGACTGTAACAAGTAAAAAAGCGGGCGTTCCAGCCAAACTTTATATCGGACCCTTGACATGATGGCACTCAGTGTCCTGAAGAGGGCGTATGTAAAGGAAGAGGTTTTAATCTTTATTATGAACTTATCCATTAATTATGTGAGATTCTTTTTGGTGTAAAAAAAATTACCAATTAGCTACAGCGTAGTTAATGAAATTTGTTTAATTTTCACTCATATCCCATAATGATACAAGGTAGGAGATGAGAGAAGGTAATTCTTGGAGGTCCGTCTCTAAAATGACATTTTTTAGCTTCGGCTCATTATGTGTAAGTTTTCTTCTCTGAAGCATGTCTTTCAGTATTTTATAATGATTACAAAAATTTTGCCGTCCTCGCTGTCGTTGTCATAATCTTTGTTTTATTTTCCATTATAACCATCGTCATCATTCTTACCCTTACATTTGCTATCTAATAAACTTCTCTCAGCCATGAAAAGGATGTCTTATGGCGCTTGCTCACGTTCGAGGTGAAATTACGAAAATAAAGGCGTAAGGAAATGGTAAAATGATTTATTGTGCGCCTTATGGTGCTTGAAATCCATGACTGTTTGCAGCGGATCCTTCGCAGTTTTTATACGCGATTGCAGTGTTTGCGGTGATATAATACTCCGTTTTTCGTGTCTAGTTATCTGTTGCATTTTCGTATTTTGTTACTTTTATATCTGGAAAGGACGGGCAATCCCTAATGTTTCTGTTAACATAAACCTATCTCTCTGTTTGCCTTTTCAGTTTCTTGAGTTCCAACTGTCATTGATAGAAAATTGTACGTGATGAGTGTTAACGTGTTGTTTAACTGTAACATATCAATTTCTTACATGTCCGACATATTCTCTTGTATGATACCATCCTAACAATGAATTTGTTTAAACAGTTAATATTTTCCGTAAGAAAAGAATTTTTTGCGTTTTTCCATTTTTAAAAGATAATTTTACCTCATGCGGCAGCCCGTCGTGGAATGAAATTTTTGTGTGGGGGGCGGGGGTTATTATGGAAATCAAGTTTTGTGGAAAGGCTGTAAAGTTTTTAAGAAAATATATCGCGAAAAGACTGAGGTCATGAAGTAAATTCTCTTGCATAAAATTTTTGTATATGGAATGAGCGCTAGATATACTCATTTACTTTGGTGGAAGAACGGAACAGAATTTTAAACAGATGCTGGTGAGGTAACAGGATGGTGGGAAGGGGTACTTTCATAAATACTCCATGTCATCTTCAACGAATTTTTTTCGTGAAACTGCCCTTAAAGGTTAACCCCTTTTCTATTTGCTGGCGGTACAAAGATTTCTTGAAATTGGGGCTAGAATCCTGGCATCGATACTTCCCTAAAACTATTATTATTATTATTATTATTATTATTATTATTATTATTATTATTATTATTATTATTATTATTATTATTATTATTATTATCATTATTATTATTATTATTATTATTATTATTACCGAAATATTTAGGTACTGATAAGTTTATATGTTTAAGTCTATTTAAACCTCAAAGTTCAACTTTACATGCTTCTTGTTTCCTGAAATTTTCATTGCTTCATGACTGATATGAACTTTCAAATTTTAAACTCATCCATTCATGAATCAGCGGTTTTTACGTTAGAAATACGCAATTCCTATTTTACAGCATCTCTCTCTCTCTCTCTCTCTCTCTCTCTCTCTCTCTCTCTCTCTCTCTCTCTCTCTCTCTCTCTCTCTCTCTCTCTCTCTCTCTCTCTCTCTCTCTCTCCAAGTTTGATAAAATCATCTTTGAAGTCTTTCGCATTCACTCTTGGCTGGAGTTTCCTTCCATTTCATTAGCACTTCTACCACATTCTCTTCTTTATCATCATCACCAGTTTCACTCCAATGATCAGAACTCTCCTTCTCTCTAACGCCTGAAGGTAGAACGCAAGTGACTCCCTTCCTAATAATCAAAGACCAATAACACAAACTTCATTGGAAAGGAATACGAGCCAAAGGAGACACAACCAATTTCGACCGAATGACTTCAGAAAATAACCGAATTCTATGGTGCTTAAGGGCAAAAAAGATCAAAAGAACCTCCGTAAATAAACAGAGAAGGAAAGCAACAAACCCGTGACAGATACTGTGGTTTAATATCCTAAAGCCCCTCTCTCATGGATATATAAACTAACTGATAAAATAATTAAATTGATGATTAAATTGCGCAAAAGTATGACAGATCACGACTCATTTAGTCGATATATATATATATATATATATATATATATATATATATATATATATATATATATATATATATATATATATATATATATTATATATATATATATATATATATATAATATATATATATATATATATATATATATATATATATATATGTGTGTGTGTATGTATGTATGTATTTCGAATATATAGGTCGTGATCTGTCATACTTTTGCGCAACTTAATCATCAATTTAATTATTTTATCAGCTACTTTATCCATGTGAGAGAAGCTTTAGGGAATTAAACCACAGCATCTGTCACGGGTTTGTTGCGTTCCTTCTCTGTTTATTTACGGAGGCTCTGTTAGTCTTTCTTGCCCTTAAGCACCATAGAATTCGGTTATTCTCCAAAGTCCTTTGTCGAAACTTTTTTGTGTCTCCTTTGTCTCTTATTCCATTCCAATGAAGTTTATGTTATTGATCTTTGATTATTAGGAAGGGAGTCACCTGCGTTCTACCTTTAGGCGTTAGAGGGAAGGAGAGTTCTGATCAGCGGAGTGAAATTGGTGATGAGATAATGAAGAGAGTGTGGTAGCAGTGCTAATGAAGTGGAAGGAAACTCCAGCCAAGCGTAATTGCGAAAGACTTCAAAGATGATTTTATCAAACATTGATAGGATCTTTCGCTACTAAAGGGGAAAAGTGTGCTTGATTCATGTAATCCGATGATGCGTCATTATGATAAACTAATCATTTGTGCAATCAGTCCGTTCCTCCTCTCAGCTAACTCTTGTGCTTTACGTTCTCTCTCTCTCTCTCTCTCTCTCTCTCTCTCTCTCTCTCTCTCTCTCTCTCTCTCTCTCTGCATCTGAACCTTCATATTTGAGTATAAAGCTTTATTCCGTACTGATTTTCCGTACTCCGTTGGTACCAGGAATACCGCTTCATTAGGATAACGATCAAAATGATTCCATTTGCATAAGTAACTGCGTGCGCAAATATTTACCTTGAATGAGTAAGCAGAGAAATTTACTCCTTTATTACGGATATAGTTTGGAGTTAACATTGTTAGTTTTTTAAAATGAAACCACAATTTTGACATCTTCAAAACAGTTGCGGTACAGTTGAAAAAAAAATATATATGGAAATAAAGAGTCTTAAGGATTTTTTTGAAATTTTAAATTCGTGCCTGCGTCACAAAGATAAATTGAAAGAAAAACAATAAGACGCAGACTTTATCAAATATATGGGTTGCTCCTGACATAGAAACTGGACTGCAAGGAAATTATGGCCATGAGTAAACGCCCGCGCCACCACGGAAAGGAAATATGTGGAGTGGCAAGTTCACTAGAATTGAAAGCATAGTATTAATAAAAATATGAATCAGCTTTAATTACGGTCTCTCTCTCTCTCTCTCTCTCTCTCTCTCTCTCTCTCTCTCTCTCTCATACATATATATATATATATATATATATATATATATATATATATATATATATATATATATATATATATATATATATATATATATATATATATATATATATTATATATATATATATATATATATATATATATATATATATATATATATATATATATATAGATAGATAGGTCGTGATCTGTCATACTTTTGCGCAGTTTAATCATCAATTTAATTATTTTACCAGCTACTTTATCCATGTGAGAGAAGCCCTGTCACGATGTTTCTCTGTTTATTTACGGAGGCTCTTTTAATCTTTCTTGTCCTTAAGCACCATAGAATTCGGCTATTATCAAAAGTCCTTCTGTCGAAATTTGTGTGTGTGTCTCCTTTAGCTGTTATTCCTTTCAATGATATATATATATATATATATATATATATATATATATATATATATATATATATATATATATGACTCTCTCTCTCTCTCTCTCTCTCTCTCTCTCTCTCTCTCTCTCTCTCTCTCTATATATATATATATATATATATATATATATATATATATATATATATATATATATATATATATATATATATATGTACATATATACATATACAGTATATATTATATTTTTTTACCCCTCCTGGTCTGTTATCAGTAAGTCTTTTTGAAATAATATTGCTGTCACTGTTTATTCCCCACCATGGCTGCAGTGCAAGTAAGTTCACCAACCAGTAAACCGTTCATTTCTTGTTTGATTCTATGAACAAGCGTTAGGCTCCATTTTATCGGATGGCGACGAAGATACGTTGCTCAGGGCTTGGAAATACAGTACGATATTTGCGTTTGTGTGCGTGAAAGAGAAATAACCAAGCTACTTTGACATTGTTCCGTTAAAATATAAAGGAACAATAGGGCGAAAAAGTTGTTCAATTAGAACATTTGTTTCGTGGGATGCTCATAATTAATCACTACATAATTATGCTTCAACTTACTTGAAAAAGAAGAATAAAAGTCACAGACCCATACGTCGATTTGTAAACACCGATGTTTCTTTAATTAATGCTCAGGGGATGAGCCACAAATATCATGTTACTGAATCCCTCATTATTTTACAAGATTTTTTTCCCCTTTTTACACCCATTCCCCATTAAGACGAGTTTGATAATGTGGGGATGATTGATTGATTGATTTACGGTTACTAAAACTGGCGTTACAACATAAAGATTATTGACGTCGTAATAGAATCAAATAGGAAACTAAAAAAAAATAAATTAATTAAAAGGAGTTTCATATAAGAAATAACGAGGCTCTGCAAGCTTCGTGATTTTAGTGTGTTCTGTATCAGCGTGTGCGTATGTTTTTTGGTGCATATATCCATGCCCAAATGTAAATTTTATTTGAATAGATTATGTGAGTACTGTATATTTAACAATAAACTCTACACTTAAGCTGTGCTGGTTTTATTTGATATTACATTCGAAAACTTTCATGACACGTAATGAGACATGGATTCTTTCAAGTCTTCTTTAAATAGCTGACGCAACTGTTCATTATTTCCTTACTGAAAAATTCACAGAATAATATAATTCCCCTCCATTTGACCATGTGTCGGTCTGTCCGTTGGTGTGTCTGTCCTGCTCCCCCTGTCTTAGAGATTTCAGTCAAACTTAGCACGAAGGTAGAAAATCGTGCATAAATGTCCATGTATGGGAAAACAGTCTGTCTGTCTGTACGTCTGCCTGTCCATCGGTATATCTTATGCTGAAATTGTAATCGCAGCTCCTACACTGCTCAAGGGATTTCGGCCAAAATTGGAACAAAGAAAGGCCAGCGTGCATAAATTTGCATAAAGGACATTGTCCACCTACCCTCCAATTTGTCTGCCACTCTCTGTAAACTACTTGAGAACGATTGTGACCTAAGCCATGACCCTCATACTTTAAAAAATTCCTTATGTACCCTGTCACAGCAACTCCATATGCATGGCTGAAGAAATTTCATTAAAAATCATGACAAAATTATGACATCATTCCTAGACGTGCATGAAGATGGATCACCCGTCTGTTTGGTTTCATCAGTCGGAATGTTTGGAGTAGGAAGTTATTAAGGGGTTGGAAGTATGCAAACAAAATGCTTTTTATTGATATTGTTGCATCTGTATTGTGTAGTTATCTGAAATTTGTTTTATTAAATGCAATTATTTTGATCTTCAGGTTACCACCTTGTTTAATGAATTTTATTTACCATTTTCAGAACGTATCGTGCACTCGATGACATTCTAGAAGCTGTGGCTCGGTGAGTACCAGTTTCTTCACTTCTGAAAATTAGTTTACTTCGCTACTTAACATTTAAAATAATGTGGATAGTTTTCCTGTCAAAATAGTAGCAGTTTTCACCCAAGAAAAATGTACTATAATTCTTCTTGTAATGATAAAAACAAACACACACACACACACACACACATATATATATATATATATATATATATATATATATATATATATATATATATATATATATATATATATATATATATATATATATATATATATATATATATATATATATATATATATATATATATATATATATATATATATATATATACGTACAATTCAAATATTGATTTTCATCGTCGATGAGCTTTTTTGTTGTCTCACTAATTTTGACCTAAACATGGATTCATGGATTCACAGAGAGAGAGAGAGAGAGAGAGAGAGAGAGAGAGAGAGAGAGAGAGAGAGAGAGAGTATTAGCTAAAGAAAGACGTGTAGTAAGAAGGCATAGTGTTTTTATCAGGAGAATATTGTCCTTGTAACTGTAGTTTCTGTTCTTATGCAAGGCACTTGGGGAAGAGATATGGTATTGTAACTAGTATATAATTCTTTCGCGTGGAAGTGCACGTTAAAGTAGATACTATCATTGTTAATAAGGTTAGTTAATTTTTTAAATACGGTTTCAGGTTCTAGGATATATACTCTATAGAAAGCTAGAGTGAAGAAACTAAGCAAACAAAGATTGTCCACTCTTAAATTAATATAAAAATGAAGAAATACATGTGAATATAAAATTAGACTTGGTTGGGTTCGCACGATGAAAGGTATGTCATGTGTAAGTTTGGTATAATAATAATATTCATTGCTCTTATTTTCATTTCGTACTCGAGGATGTTCTTTTTGGTTCATTTTATATGTTTGCTTTTGCCTTTGTTAGGATTACGCGAAAAAAATTGTGGAATTTAACGTTTTAGAAATACGAATATAGGTAAAAAGGTGTCTTATTTAGGGGCAGATATATTTTGCCGTGGCTGTGTTTTTTGATTTTCTACGCTCTTGTAAGTAAACATTTCCACACTCGAATCGTATGGCCGCAAGTGACTCTGGGTTCGTTGCGCTGAAGGAAGTTTTCATCTCTTGCAGACCAGCATCACGCAGCTTAGTTTTTTCCGATGAAAATGAATAGCGATACTTGACGTTTGCTGGCTAGGTTTTTATGGTTTCTTCTCTGTGACGCAAGAACTACTATTTTTTTGTCCTCATCCAGATGCTTTCCAGGTCGAAGGTTCTGAATTACTCTGGAATAGTTCAGAGCAGCGGCCTCGTTTTCATTCCCTGTTAAAACTGGAGTGCTGTTTACTAAAGGTTAGGGTCCGGTCATTCAGCTGATCTGGTTGGTTTGACGAAGTTTTCGAAATTTAGTCTCTCTCTCTCTCTCTCTCTCTCTCTCTCTCTCTCTCTCTCTCTCTCTCTCTCTCTCTCTCTCCTTGCCGGTGTATTTTCCGTAATTTTTTCTTTTTGCATTTCTTGGTTATTCATTGCCGTTTAACAGTTTTATGATGAGTTGGTCACTCTCAGTGAAATGTCACTGAAATCTTACCCGTAACATTTATACTGTATTCTGCTATTTTTAGGCCATCTGAACTTTATTCACATTTGCTATTTGTGTTGATACTTCTTATTTGACGTTTTCAGAAACTGTCTCGTGTATTTTAAACGTCAAATATTCCAGTGTTTACACTTGAATGTGTCTTTCGCTGATCTATGATGCCTTCTTTACCCTTCCCTTCCCTCCAAGTGCTATCGAACCTCTCCTCTTCTCTTTAGTATTATTAAATTGTAATACTCTCAGTTGCGTTTCATTCTCACTCTTAATCGCTCGGTGTATTTCCCTTGTATTCTTCAGTCTCCGCCTTTTTCTATACATGCACACCTACCTGAAGGCGAACCGTGCCTTGGCCAAAATAAATTGGAGTGTCGACGACAGAACTCTTTATCAAGCTGTCCCTTTGCTTCAGTACACATTGGAAATTCTCTCTCTCTCTCTCTCTCTCTCTCTCTCTCTCTCTCTCTCTCTCTCTCTCTCTCTCTCTCTCTCTCTCACACAGTGGAAAGATCTCAAGGTTAATCATTATTAGAGATTAGAGATGACAACTGACTTCTGTTAGTGAAGGGTTTTTCAATCAGTTCAGCGGGTGTATTATTAAAACGGATTGTTACTGTTCTTCCATGATATAGTTGAAATTTATCGGCATCATTGAAATGAAACATGTAAAGCAGTTACAGAATGATTAAATTTATCAGTGCAGACTGAAAATAAAGATTATCCACGACCTCATAATATTATATCAAATACGATTACCAACCCGGAGACCCACCCGGATTAACGCTCGACACGCGAGTGCCTCCAGGTTATGTGAATTGTCTCGAAACTGGCGGTGTATTACTTCCTGAATTGCCCAGACGACTAAAATTTGTCGTTAAGTAAACGCTGCTTCCTTAATGGTCCTCAGTTGTTATGTAACTTTTATGTTGAAGGTTGATCGTATTTTTTTCAAACTCAGCTTTTAGTTTTCTGTAAAAGAAAACTATTGTGCCGGCTTTGTCTGTCCGTCCGCACTTTTTCCTGTCCCCCTTTTTCTGTCCGCCTTCAGGTTTTTAAAACTGCTGAGGCTAGAGGGCTGCAAATAGGTATGTTGATCATCCACCCTCCGATTATCAAACATACCAAATTGCAGCCCTCTAACCTCAGTAGTTTATTTATTTAAGGTTAAAGTTGATCATAATCTTGCTTCTGGCAACGATATACGATAGACCACCAAGGGCCGTGGTTAAAGTTTCATGGGCCGTGGTTAAAGTTTCATGGGCCGCGGATCAATACAGCAGTATACCGCTGTAGCGGCTGTACAGAAAACTCGATTACACCGAAGAAACTTCGACGCATTTTTTACTTGTTTATTATTGTGAATTATCCATTTATTTTATACCGTAAGCTAACTCCCCGTATAGCTATCGTTGTCGAAAAAGCTTAGAAGCTTGTCTGTGAATGGTTGGGACCCTTGCCAAAATAGTTTAAATGAAATCATGTGGGAAGCAGACTTGACAGTTGTTGCCTGTAAATTCTTGAAAAGAGAAACTTGTTAGAGTTAGTCAGTTAGGTAACTGATAAAATAACAATATTTCTCGTTCCGTACTAGATAAATGAGGGCATTTCTCATTTACACGTTCTGTACCAAGAAATCAGATTCAATTATTTTGATGTGACATCGTCCTAGCAGTCATGACGTGTGATGGTGACAAACGTTTCATGATTAATTTCCCAGTTCGTTAATTTATTATTATATTTAATCTTGATGTAAACAGGAAATCATTGAAGTTCGTTTGGCACTGGTATTACTTATTCATTGTTTTTATCTATTGATATTTTATGTTTTGTTAATCGGATGCTGCCCAACAGTGCTATTTTAATGCACCGTTGATTATTGGGTAATTGCACTGAAGCTATTAAATATTTGTGATTAAGGGTTAGTTTTGGTTTTATTTGAGATTTTTTTGGCCTTGATAATTTTTCGGGAATGTTTTTGTTGACATGCGATTATCTTTCATAGTTTATATATCCAGCTGTTGGAATTTTGTTGATGCTATCCATAAGTTTAGATACTTTCTCCAAAAACTTCTACATCTCTACCTGCTAGGTGTTTAGGGCAGTTGCGGACCATAAAATACAAGTTATTCGTTTTTGACCTGTATCCCTTTAAGATTTACTGGGTTACAATCTGGTATATCGTCTTTTTCCTCATGCACGCGTTCAGGCGTCACCCTTACACACACACACACACATTATGTCACAAAATGCGCGGGTCGTACGTTGCAAATACAATATATTTAAGATTTCACTACAAACGCCAGCCATCATTCCTTACATAGAGCAAAGTAGGTCACTAACTGTTGTTTTCTTCATTTGAGTCCTTGCGCTGGAAAAGAGAGGGAGGTTGAACATACGCTTTACTGCAGATCTTGTTCATTATAGAGCAGTGAAATAAAGAGACCCAACTTCCAGGCTTGCAAATTCCAAGAAATTTCCCTTGTGGTTGACAAGACCTGTTATTGCATGAAGTCCTCGACCGACTTTAATGATGGACTGTTATTCCAAAAGGATGTCATTTATTTTTCAAAAGGATCATTGTGTACAGTACCTTTTAATTAACATTGTCGGTTAAATTGTATTTGCTACCAGTTACTTACACTGTCTTCAAGTCTTTCAATGACCTCAGTGACTTTATTGGAAGCACTTTCAGCTGTTTCCAGTTTACGAAGTAGAAATCTTTATATCTGGTTTTGCTAGTTTCGATCACTTTCGTACAGTTGGCTAATTCGATTAATTACCATCATCTGAGTCAGAGACTGGTCTGAAAGTTGGATGAATCTCGGTAGTGCAATGTGTTCAGCTCGCGTAGTTAACTTTTCAGGTATTGCGTTAATAAGAAGGTTCCAGCTTCCGAGAAGTTCCCTTTTCAATCCCGATCTGAGGTAGCAATCTATATTTTGCACGCAACGCCTGCGTCCCTGATTGGCCGGGTAGGTAGGAAAATTGGTTCAAGGTTTTTACCCTTACCAGGGAGCTTCTCAAGTACGGTTCAGATACTTAAGTTTCCACATCTCTGTGACCACCGTGAATTGGTTTTGTTCATATGTTATTATACTTATATTGATTGAATGCGATTTACTTTGCAAACAAGAGCATGGAGTTACCATGCGAATGTGACGTACCCTAATGTTTTTTGCTTGCTTAATCGTGCTGTTGGCTTTTTTAACAAAACTGAACTTCTCGTCGTGCTGTCTCCTTGAACTGCCACCGTTTACGGTTTTAACTGCATATCGCATTTACGAGACATGCCTAGTGTTTGCTACTGTACTAAGTTAACGCAGTAAAACAAGACACCTAAGCAGAAGTCGCATTAAGGTTATGATGTTGTCGACTTGGTAAGGCTAGTCGTGTCTATAAAAGTTGTCTGGAGGCAGTAATTTCCCAAATGATTTAACGGTCATGAACACGTACGCGCACAGAATATTAGGCGGCCTCCTTAGAGAGTTTCATACTTAAAGTAGGACCGTCAGTAAGCACGCTCTTTGTGAATGCAAATTTTACACCGTTCGGAAAACTGTTGTTCTTGCACACATGGCTCCTGGCTATGTACGGTTTATTTATTGTTTACTTATCCATTCCTCTCCTCTTCCGTATGGCAATTTCCACGGATATATTCTTTACCTACATATTTTTGCGAACAAAATCGAGTTTCCGTTTTGATATTGATATAATCACAAGTCGTTTAGAGTTCTCTAGGTATAAGGGCCGTCTTTTTCCAGAACTTTATTCAGACATAATTTGTTTTAGTTACTGAAGAACAGAATTATAAACGCCAAGGAAATTAACCTTTTCTCCTTTTCTAGAGGAGGAAGGGTGATTTTATAGTCTCTCTCTCTCTCTCTCTCTCTCTCTCTCTCTCTCTCTCTCTCTCTCTCTCTCTCTCTCTCTCTCTCCAGTTATACGGCTTTCCTGTTATTTAGTCGGAATACGACGAGACTTGAGTTATTATTATATGGATTACCTGATTTCTTTTTAGTATATTTTTATTTTAAGGTCTGTTTTATATACCTTCTACTAAAGATATACGATATTTCTCATTTTTTGCCGGATTGGCCTTTGTTATTACTAAGTAGCTGGGGACAGTGTCATTTTTGGCCATCTTTTAAGTTCAAGAGTGCGTGCTAATCGCTGCGTATCGCCCGCTGTATATTATGTCGATGTCATGAGGCACAACTTAGTTGATTAATGGCGAGTAATGCATGCATTTTCACCGCGAAGTGCACGTGGGCCACCCCAAAACCTGGTCCCCTTCCCCAGGCAGTCAGTGTGACCCCAAGGTCTCGGTAGTTCCAAAGTTGCGTTTCAACATCAACCATCCAGTCGTTATTGGAACTACCGATTTGCTAGTTGTGAAGAAGTTGCGGAGTTGCCGAGGAAATTGCTGGTTGCATTTACCTTACTTCTGTGTTCGGTAATTGCAATCTCTCTCTCTCTCAATTGCTGGTTGTATTTACCTTGCTTCTATGTTCGGTAATTGGCAGTCTCTCTCTCTCTCTCTCTCTCTCTCTCTCTCTCTCTCTCTCTCTCTCTCTCTCTCTCTCTCTCTCAATTGCTGGTTGCATTTACCTTGCTTCTGTGTTCGGCAATTGCAATCTCTCTCTTTCTCTCTCTCTCTCTGTCTCTCTCTCTCTCTCAATTGCTGGTTGCATTTACCTTGCTTCTATGTTCAGTAATTGCCTTTCTCTCTCTCTCTCTCTCTCTCTCTCTCTCTCTCTCTCTCTCTCTCTCTCTCTCTCTCTCTCAATTGCTGGTTGCATTTACCTTGCTTCTGTGTTCGATAATTGCAGTCTCTCTCTCTCTCTCTCTCTCTCTCTCTCTCTCTCTCTCTCTCTCTCTCTCTCTCTCTCTTCAATTGCTGGTTGCATTTACCTTGCTTTTATATTCGGTAATTGCAATCTCTCTCTCTCTCTCTCTCTCTCTCTCTCTCTCTCTCTCTCTCTCTCTCTCTCTCTCTCTTTAGTTCCTCATTGGACGGGTTGGTATCGTTCTCAGCTAGCACTCTGCTGGACCCGCGCTCGATTCTCCGACCGGCCGATGAAGAATTAGAGAAATTTATTTCTGGTGATAGAAATTCATTTCTCGCTATAATGCGGTTCGGATTCCATAATAAGCTGTAGGTCCCGTTGCTAGGTAATCAATTGGTTCTTAGCCACGTAAAATAAATCTAATCGTTCGGGCCAGCCCTAGCAGAGCTGTTAATTAGCTCAGGGGACAGGAGGGGATATTCAGCCAGGCTGTACCGTATCATCGTAAGGGTGAAAGATAATTGCCTTAAATTGTCATTATTATTCACACTGCGCGAAAATTATTTCATTGATATTCTATTTCATCCAGCGTTATTATATTGAGGTAATTTAGTGTTTTCCATCGCCTTCACCTTTGGTCTGGTTCCTTTCACTTCAAATGCGACTTCCCTTCTTACAATTACCTATTCATTTATTTTGGCCGCCCTATTGTAAGACTATATTCCATGTATCTTTACACACATGCACACACACAGTTTATATATATATATATATATATATATATATATATATATATATATATATATATATATATATATATATATTTATATTTGTATTGCACTCTCAGACACACAAACGCGCACACACACACACACATACACGTCTGTATATACGCAGACAGACATACACTTGATGTCGTCACCGATTACGTTACTCATCGTGCACTGAAGAGAGTCAGCTTCTCCTGGGCACACGTTTACTGGACTCCCGCTGCTATGGCAAAGGCGTTTTCCACTACCGACGCTGGCTTCTTTTATTTATCCAGGAGCTGAATTTTGCCATTCTCTCTCTCTCTCTCTCTCTCTCTCTCTCTCTCTCTCTCTCTCTCTCTCTGTATGCAGGCTGCTTTTCATATTACCTGGCAAGGTCGCTCTGACAGAAGTATTTGCCCGACATGATGTTTCCTCACTTTGTAAGAATTGTGTTTGTATCCCCTCTGGTTTTAAATGTTATGTCTGTTCACAAACAATTTTTAAATATGCATATATATATATATATATATATATATATATATATATATATATATATATATATATATATATATATATATATATATATATATATATATATGATGATTATTATCACTTTTGTACGTGATTCATTTATCACACATTACCACGGGTGAAAAATAAGAAACGGGGTGTAGGTCCTGACCGGTTTCGACTTTATTTCCAAGCCATTGACGAAGGACTGATACAGAGTATGAGAAGTCACAAATATATATACTACAGGAACAGTACTGACGAACATACACAACCGTAGGATTCTATCGAACTGCCGCCTGGTTCGAATCCATGGCATTTCAACGAAAGCCGTAAACTTGGATCATAAGAGATTTAGGTTACTTATAGTTGTAAAACATAGAAAAGAAGTTCCTTCTGTAGCGATGAAAATTTATTTTCTCAATGAAGGCACTGAACTAGTATTACAAGACAGTTTAAACACAGCTTCTAGATATCCTGGTAATTTATAAAATATTTATGCCTTTAGTAAAATGAATCCGTATTAAAATAAAATTGTTATATCAGGATATCTTTATGTATGATTGTGGATGTTAGTGTTTTTCAGAGTTGTTTCTAGTCACTTTATCCAAGAAAATCAGGGGGATAATTGATGGTGTATCGTAAAATAGAATCCTTTCTCTTCGTCCTATCTGGAGCTTTCCTTGTCAGCAGAACTGCAATTGAAGCCCCATCAAGTGGGATCAAAATGGAGTTCATTTCGGAAATTGGAGGAGGAAAGGAGGAGATGGACAAATATTCTTTCTTACCTTTGAGGACAAATATGGTGTACCTAGTAAAAAAAAAAATAGTTTGCGATTAGCCATTAAGTAGAGATGAACTCGAACAAATTGAAAATGGAAGAAGAAAGAACGTAAAAACTTTGCCCGAACATGAACAGAACTTTTTCATGCCCAAATCTTAGCTGTAACGAGACTGATTGAAGAAGGTGAGGAAAACGCAAATAGTAGTAAACTATTCTAGTAGAAGAGCTGAGTGATATATTTATGAGTTCCCGTAAGCATATTGCAGTGAATATGATCATGTATAGGTAAGAAGAGCTCTTTTACGCGCATTTTTGCTTGTTTTGCTTTTGTTTTTCAATATCCCCTTCCCCATCAGTTATCGTGGTTGTCGTTTTCTTTTTGATGACTATTCCCATGAGTAGTTTACTAGTGCTGTGTGCATGTGTAATTCTTCTCTCTCTCTCTCTCTCTCTCTTGTTTTTTTTTTGTGCTAAACTATATTATTCTCATTATAGTTTAGTAGTGCTGTGTGTATGCGTAACATTTTTTCTTTTGCAAAACTATGTTACTCCCAGTATAGTTTAGTAGTGCTGTGTGTATGTGTAACATTGTTTTTTTTTTTGGCAAAACTATATTATTCCCATTATAGTTTAGTAGTGCTGTGTGTATGTGTAACTCTTCTCTCTCTCTCTTTTTTTTTGCAAAACTATATTATTCTCATTATAGTTTAGTAGTGCTGTGTGTATGTGTAGCATTGTTTTCTTTTACAAAACTATATTATTCCCATTATAATTTAGTAGTGCTGTGTGTGTACCTATTTTTTTTTTTTTTTTTTGCAAAACTATATTATTTCCATTACAGTTAGTAGTGCTGTGTGTATGTGTAACATTTTTTCTTTTGCAAAACTATATTATTCCCATTATAGTGTAGCAGTGCTGTGTGTATGTGTAACTCTTCTCTTTCTTTTATTTTTTTGCAAAACTTTATTATTTTCATTATAGTTGAGTAGTGCTGTGTGTATGTGTAACATTTTTTTTTTCAAAACTGTGTTATTCCCATTATAGTTTAGTAGTGCTGTGTGTATGTGTAACCGTTTTCTTTTTTTTTGGCAAGACTATATTATTCCCATTATATTTTAGTAGTGCCGTGTGCATGTGTCACTATTCTTTTATTTTTTGGCAAAACTATATTACTTCTTAGCTTTTATTCTCTAAAATAATTTCCATTCATTTTTAAAACGTACTTTAAGTAATCCACTCCAGCCTATGAAACAAACAGAACTCTTCTGGCTTCGGTAAGTTTTACCTATTTTAAAACTCTTCACTCTGTATCATAGAGCAACACCAAAAGAGTCTTCAGCGTTAAGGGATCTGTCTCTTGTACCAGTGATGCAGTTAAGTAACAAGTGAATCATTGTACCTCTTACATTGTTTTTTTTAGTTTTTTTTTGTTAAGGAAAACTATTGAGATGGCTATTTGTCTGTCCGTCCGCACTTTTTCTGTCCGCCCTCAGATCTTAAAATCTACTAAGGCTAGAGGGCTGCAAATTGGTATGTTGATCATCCACCCTCCATTCATCAAACTACCTAATTGCAGCCCTCTAGCCTCAGTAGTTTTTATTTTGTTTAAGGTTAAAGTTAGCCATGATCGTTTGTCTGGCACCGCTGTAGGTGCCAACAACAAAGGCCACCACCGGCCCGTGGCTGAGAGTTTCATAGGCCGCGGCTGAGAGTTTCTTACAGCATTATACGCTGTACAGAAAACTCGATTGCACCGAAGAAGCTTCTGCGCATTTTATTACTTGTTCTGAACTTTCCCGAATCTCGGCTGAGATCCCTCATCAGTTCATCATGAGAGTTCTTTGTCTCATTTTTATTCTCTTTCCTCGCTTCCTCCCATTTGCAGGTTCCCTTTACTCCCAGGTTTGTGTCCTCTCATCCAAGCGTTCGTGTCGTCGTGCAACCATCGTTAATCGTTATATCGCTTGGTGAAAAGCTATGCAGCTTTTACCGTGGATCAAGGAGAGGGTTATGCTTGGTGGTAGTCATAAACATTCATAGAATAATGTGCCAAATTTTTACAGTCCCCTGAAAGACTTGTTTTTTTTTACTACAAAATATTTATGACTGCACCTATATTTCTTCTGTCGATTAGCATAGATGGTAGGTTACAGTGAACTGTCAACCATTAGTTCAGTTAACGTGAAGACTTTGATTTTGAGTCATCTTTTTTATCATGTCGTTCTACTCCAGATATCGAGCACTCTTGTTTCCTCGCGCTCCCCTTCGCAGTGAACAATAGCACGATTCTCTCTCTCTCTCTCTCTCTCTCTCTCTCTCTCTCTCTCTCTCTCTCTCCTTAAGTACCGTTAAGTGATGGATGTTTAAAAATTGTGCATAGGTGATCGTGCACTTTTTTCTTTTGAGATTTGTACAAGTGTGTAAGTCTCACAAAAGGGGAACGTTTCCTGGTCTTTCCACAGAAATGTTACGCTCTTTTGTCTTTTATAGATCTTTTTCTCAGATCTGAGTATCATATTTTTTTTTATTAAATGTTTTGGCTAATACTGTATAGTCTGGAAAGTGTGTCAGAAATATTTTTTTAATTTGGTTATTTTTATTATTAAGTGTGACCATCACGTTAATCTAGAAAAATATTACAGCGCCTATCAGCTTTCAAATCCTTCCGATTCCATTTGAAACAGAAAGAATAAACACGGAAGTGAATACTCGGAGTAAGATTTAGCACTTTATTTTGCATTCCTATTTTTAATGAGATGGAGTACAATGATTACGTTGATATGCACATTCACTGACAAGCTAGATAACGGAGTTTTGAGTATAAGACGTCGCAAAATCTCGTTTCCTGATCTGGATAAAGAGCACATGATATAGTTTTGATAGAGAGCGTCGCCGGAAAGTCAGTGGGAAATCTTGTATAATGGCGCTGGAAATGATGTAGAGTCAATTCTCGGCAGGTGCAAAGAAAACTTTTGCATACTGCACGTGAATCGGGATATTTCAGCGGCATTTTTCCACTTTGAACGGAGTGACATTCAAGCATGTTAATATTACTGTGATGACCTACGGGCACCCCACAGGGTGGCAAGGACTCCTGCTGACACGCATCGTGGTTGTGTAGAGAAAAATGAGTCTTTTGTTGAGACTAAGCAAATATTTGTCGGTAAGAAACGAGGAAAAGGAAACATTACAGATAAGTCGCAGTTTCTTTTTCATCATGAATTGATTTCGACCAAAATTGAGAATTATTTTTAACATGATGGGCGGTGGGCGCTTGTGGCTACGGAACTATAGCTGTAAAATCAAAGTAAAAAATATAAATAGTGGCTATATATTCATATTTAACTGACAGAGAAAAAGATGAATGAAGTAACGCAAAGATATATAGAAAAGGATAAGGCATAGGAAGGAGAGAGAGAGAGAGAGAGAGAGAGAGAGAGAGAGAGAGAGAGAGAGAGAGAGAGAGAGGATCGTAATCTAATCCATATTGCAAGTTCTAATACCAGAAGAATTACAGTGAATTTGGCTCTACTATAATACGGAGAGATATTTTCTTGAGCGGATGGGAAGTAAATTAGAAACCAGAGGAAAGAACCTGCGTTGTTGGGGGCTGTCTTGCACGCTAGTTTGCACCTCTTTTGCTTAAATGCGTGAGTCATTATAGTCCGCCCCTGCTGACACTAATTCTCTCTTCTCAGTAACATTGGCCTTTGAACAAATTTCACGATCGACGTTGTTTTGTGTGCGTGGTAAATATAATGTTTTATTACCATGAAAAGGCATGGAATATAAAAGAGGAAATCTCTCTCTCAGATACACATATCCGTAGCAAATTCTGAATAGGCATGATCGTGTAGTGCATTGTGTTTTAGAGAGATAACAGTAGACAAAATTCTTTTCCTTTGAAATTTTGGCCGTTGTCAGTGAAAAACGCAGCTACACACAACTCGCTAAAAAAAAAAAAAAAAACACACACTAGCAACTAGTAGAGGGAGGGAAAAGTAGATGATGGGGAAGGTAAATGACCGGAGAAGGGAGCCGTAAAATCATGCCAAGAAATTAACCTTTTTGAAGTAGCAAAGTCCTTGAGAATCCTGTGGTTAATGGGTTCAAAAGTTTCAGTAGTCCCTATGGTCTTTCATTGATCATCTTGCTGGAAGACACACGTTAACTTATTAACTCATTGTTTTTATTTTTAGTAGATTTATCCAAATTTGAAATAATGTTTGTACTTTCTTTTTATTTAGGAAGGAATATTGATTTGCAAATAGGATGTTTCTAACGCTTCAATAAAATAAGAAAAAATAAAAGAGCGTAGCAAAGTTTTCTGTCTTAAGTCTGCTTCACGAACCAATCAGTGGTAATCCAGTAATTCTTTTCATTCTTATTCTCAGATAGATTTGAAGTATTTTCCCCTTCAGTTCAAATAGGACTATTATCTTCCAAAAAATCAGCGAATTTTCATTTCATCCGTTATTATTACTATATTCCCACCCTCATGGTCAATGATTTCTTTCATTCTTTTAGTATTGTCTTGCAAGCAGACCCAGCTAAAACTTCTGTGCCCTTTCAAAGCAATTATTTGACTCGGTCTTTTAAGCTATCGTTTTTGTTACTAGGAGATGCATGGACGCAAGAGACGGAAAGTTCTTAATCATCCTGTGTGCATTTGTTCCTAATTTTGGATATTTAACTTTCGTGTGCGTGATTCTTCGTCAGTCTTGGTGAATAGTTGTGAGCATTTGTGTATGTGCATTTGTTAAGTATACTTTATTATCGCTGTGGTTTCTCATGTTCTACTTTTTTGCTTTATTTTTTCTTTAAACCCAGCACTGTATTTTGTTTTGACCATCAATAGGACGTCTTTTTCCAGGCTTTCATAGAACTAAGAATGTTATCTTTTGTTATCTATGCATTTGGTTCATGTAACCTATTAGGTAAAGCCTGATACTATTTTCCGTATTACCGTAATTTCGCGTTTTCAAAGTAGGTACGCATGTTACAAAAGACGCAAAACTACTTTTTATTACATGACCAGATTGCATCTGTTTCATTCGGATGGCTGACCGAGCCAGCAACAGCGTTCTCAGGGACAAAATATTTCGGCATAGGAAGCGCGTCGATATCATTACCTGGGCAGGAGACTGGTCAGTGTCGTCGGCTGATAGAACGCCAACGGATGAATTATTTCGAATCAAGAGAGCTTGGAAAAAGTTCGGAAAAAGGAACTGGTACAGGGCTGTAAAGAACTCATGGGAGAGATGAAGGTTTGGCAAGTATGAAATAGGCATTTGTAGTAGAAGTCTTGAAGGGTAAAAGAAGTGGAAATTGGGTAATGAATCAAAGCTTGGAGGAAGTGAAGGAATAAAAAAAAACTAAAGAGGAAGAATAATATTTTAGAGGGAAGGTGAAATACTGAGAGAGAGAGAGAGAGAGAGAGAGAGAGAGAGAGAGAGAGAGAGAGTGAGAGAGAGAGAGAGAGAGTATTTCTCTTTCCAGCCTCTCGCGACTACGAACTTCATTTGTTTGAAGGAGTGATCATCGCTATGTTATACAATTGAATCAATGCTTATTCTACCAAACTAAAGCTAAGTTGTTTTGTATATGTTTGTTCTTTGAAATTTAGGAATCTAAGCTTATGGAATGAAATTATGTTAATGTTTGTGAAAGGTATTGCTTGTATTATTTTAATAGTCCCGGAGATTGTATTGTGCGACGTTCTTTCAGGTGCGTGGGTTTTTTTTTTTTTGTGGGGGGTTATAGTAGAATATATTATTCCCCCGCCCTTCTCTCTCTCTCTCTCTCTCTCTCTCTCTCTCTCAAGAGGAAGTTTTTTGTTAAATCAGAAATTCACGAGAGTTCCGCCTCAGGTTATAATGTCGCCGTATTAGTTCAATGACCGGTATCTATCACTTTTCCTTCAGCCATATTTTTTCTATTTCCGAGAAGTTTTACCTGTTTTTTTTTCCTCGTCTGTTTTTATAGGGTTATGTTGAGGAATTTCACTAACTTTGTTATTCTGGTGTATTATGTAAATACTGGAACCTTCAGTTTAGATTAATAATGGAATCAAGGTTCCTGAATGTATGCATTCTATACACGTTGGTCACATTATTTATTAAACACTACATTAGGTTTATTAAAGGCTATTTAACCAACATCACTACTAACGACCTCGTACAGGTAAACAGACAGGGAGTCATTAAATGATTTATATGCAGCTATAACGTATTAAATGTGGCGTTTTATCACCAAGTACTTTGACGGCAATTATGTGGGGGAAGCGTGTGCATTTAAAACAGTGAACAGTGCAATAGGAAAGCAAGTTGAAACCAGACAGGTAGTTTTATGTCAGGTGAATTGGTTGCCTAGGATCACACGGAAACAGAATTTTGTAAATTACATAAATGTTTGAAAATTAACTTGCTAATTTTGAAATGTGAAAAAATGTGAAGTATATACTTGCTCTCTCTCTCTCTCTCTCTCTCTCTCTCTCTCTCTCTCTCTCTCTCTCTCTCTCTCTCTCTCATGCCACTATCATTACTGCTATCCTTGCATGACAGTTAATCATAGCAAACAAAGCACACATACTTCCCAAGAGAAGTAAACAAATGTTCTTATCTTAGTTCAGCTTGAGCCATTCTCACTACGAGGAGGGGGAGGAGGAAACACGTAAGCTAGGTGTAAGGATTATATTTCAGACAAACGGAGGAGTACTCTTCGTTAATTTTCGAATTTGTATTGTGTCGCGCCATTTCAAGACTTCGACTTTGACGAACTCAAAGAGTATATAAAGTACTGATTTACGTAAGTTCTTCAAAAATTGCGAGGAAAAATTAGGAAAAAAAATTGACCGGGGAGTTTCCTCCACGCTAAGACAGTCTCTTATCTTGGTGATTTTATGAGGAACATGACGTTTCCCAGGAAATTATCGTGTAAATTCGTGCGGAAATCCCGTTGACTGTCACTTTAGTTTGTAAATGAATAAAAAAAAAAAGTTTCATGTTTCATAAACAAATCCCAAAAATTTAATGTTTATATTGAATTTCATGCGTGGAAAAGAAATTAACACTTTAAAATAACTTAACGACCTTAGAAAAAAAGTAATTGACCTTATGTATGATTCCAAGAGGCCATTATAATAGTTCATCAATTTATGCGGAAAAAGTTTGAGCGTGTATAATCGTGCTCGCTAAATTCTGAGGAGTGTTATTAAATAATGATGGCATACATTAATATAAATTAATGTTTTCTTTGTAAATACCTAAGATCATCCTCGAAATTTTTATTATGCTTTCTTTTCATTGGCTTGTTTGAGGCAAAGGAAATCATTCTAATTGAAGCTCTAGATCTTATAGTAAGGAAAATTGAGTCGGGCCCATTCGTTTATTATTGGTATTAATGAGATCCTTTATTGTGTGAACATCTGAATTTAGGTTGATTGAATTGGCTAGGTGACATCTGAATTTCGGTTGATTGAATTTGCTAGGTAACATCTGAATTTCGGTTGATTGAATTTGCTAGGTAACATCTGAATTTCGGTTGATTAAATTGGCTAGATTTTGACCATCAGTTAGAGATACTTTCTTGCGTTAATCATGTATTATCAAAACTGAAATTGCATTAGATGACTCCCGCGAGGCATTCCAAGTGGAGTCTCACCTATGTTTGCTGAAGCTTTCGATTAAACTTAGAAACCAGCACGGCGCTTGCTCATAGAAATACCAGCTAGATGAGAGTTGAAAATGCAGAAATTTATCACGCATAGTAGAATCTAAACACGTTATCCTAAAAATTCATAATTTCAGAGTCTCTTGGTAATCTGTCCTTTATCTTTAAATTAATAATTCTTCTATATCAAACCACTCAATAATAACCGATGAGTGAACTGATAAATATAGACATATTTGATGAATACTTCATAAATTCAGCATCGCTTGCAGTAGGATATATATATATATATATATATATATATATATATATATATATATATATATATATATATATATATATATATATATATATATATATATATACTGTATATATGACCCCTGACCTCTCATGGGGTCTACTTACACTGGTCCGGCTTGCAGTGCTATAGCTCATGCTTAAATAAGACGCAGGAGCAAATTTAACAATGATCTGTATTATCTAGAACTTACACAAGGGCCCAAGTATCTAAGCAAACTAAAATCTACGGAAGGGGAAACCGACGGAGGCAGCGATGGAATGTACGTCTTTCCCCTAACTTCAACAAAACCGCTCTGCCCTTTCAAAGGGACGCCCCTTGGACATCTTTCTCCAGCCATCAAGTACCTCACTGCCCCCGAGTTCTTTTCTCATGGACGTGATTGGCTTTGGCACTTCTCTTTAGGCCTATCAGCTAATCGGTGCCAGCAAAGGTGACGCTGCGTCCTAACGAACTTTGGAGGGGTTTCTGGGGGGAGGAGGGTTTCCTCTAGGTCTGAGAGAAGATGACCGTTGACCGGTCCTGTCATGGCGTCCTGCGACTGCATCAGGACTCCGGGGAATTCTTACAAGGACCGACAAGGGCTTATATATATATATATATATATATATATATATATATATATATATATATATATATATATATATATATATATATATATATATATATATATATATATATATATATATATATATATATATATATATATATATATATATATATATATATATATATATATATATATATTTATATATATTATTGAATGTATTGTGTTATAGTTTTGCCTTTGAATGTATTGTGTTATAGTTTTGCCTTTCATCGCTCATACAGATTTCCTACCAGTTGGATGACATAGAACATCGACTTGAATGTAATGAAGACATACAGCGGGACCTGCAAGGGTACCGATACCCATTCGAGCCTCTTAGACCCTCCGTGTCTGTCTCCCTTTTGTCTTCACTAAACGTAGTCAGTTCCTCGGGGGTCCCTTATCTAGGTCAGAGAAGGGGCTACATCTGTTGGTTTTTCCTTTCATCGTGTTCACTTAATTAGTTTATTTGCTGAGAAAGTCTGAGCAAGAGAAAATTACTCTGTAATGTTTTCATATTGGTTTGCTTTGCGTTTTTGTCAGCAGAAATCCAAGGAGGCTTTGTATTAATTCATATCAGTTTAATTCAATTCAGGCTGAAAGAACGATCCGTTATAAATAAGAAATATGAAATTCATGTAACCATCCATCCTTCCAACATTCTCGTAACGTAATAAAAGAAGCTAAATTCTTTATTTCGGATTTTCTGCTCTTTTTCTAACTCTTGCCACTGGCCCTCATTCCGTCCTCTGAAGCCCCAGGCAATAAAGATCAGGGGTGGTCAAGATAGAGTGACTCCTGGGAACTCCTAAGTCAGTCAGTTAGTCATAGCCATAGGCATTGAAGTACTCCTTGTTCAGCAAGACACACAGCTGATAATTCTGATTGTTTTCTTTCCTGATTTGGGTTATTTTACCTTGCATTCCTTCTGCTTTCCTTTTTGCAAAACCCGTTGATGCTTTTGTAGTGTTTTTAAGTTTTTTGCTGTTACTAATTTTGAGGTAAATAGTTTGTAGCCAAAGTAATAATATGTAAACTGTTGACATTTCACGCCGAGCCCCCACATTCTCTCTCATTCTGAATGTGTATGTTGTGCGTAATCATTTTATATATAATCATGTGTTAGCTGTTATGTAGTGCAGCGGAGTTCAAGATGTTACAATTCACTTTCTGTGATGTGTTTCGCTCTTATCATTTCATTTACTAGTGATTTTTCTTGTAGTGCCAGTACTTTTGTTATACGAAAACTGGTGTATATCTTCTAATTCTCAGTCTTTGCTGAAGTGTTGACTTGTATTGGTCTTAATTTCGGCCATTTGATAGACGTTAATTGCTTACTGCACACACACACATGCTGAAGTGTCGACTTGTATTGGTCTTAATTTCGGCCATTTGTGTGTGTGTGTGTATTTTTTTTTTGTCACGATGCAAGAATCGTTTCAGGTTCTTTCAAACTCAAAACAACAACGTTTCAACACCAATTGAAATATGGGAAATGAATACAAAAAGAAACTCTCACAATGCTACAGCCATTTATTCACAACCTTTTTTACAACGAAAACGAAATGTTTCCCCTTTTGCTCTCACTCAGCGAAACACTAAACAAAAGCAATCTGAGCAATTATAGATAGGGGGAACAGGTTGTAAGGAAGAGCAATCTTAATACTTAATGGTAAATAGGTGAGTTATCCTTTCTTGGCTGGGGTTTCAGCTGAAGAGATGTTGCTGGACGATGACCTCGGGCTTGAAGACGACGTCACAGAAGGGCGGCTGTGAATTCAGCAGAGATGTTGGTGGTACGATGACCACGGGCTTGTAGACGTCACAAAAAGGATGTCTTTAAGATGAGGCAGCAAATGCTGTTTCTTCAGGAATCTGGAGATTGTGCAAACGGAGGGCAGGAAGGGCTGACTACTTCATGTTGTCACAGGCAGGAAGCGCTTAGCGACTACTCCTCCACACAAGCAGGAGGGGCTGACTACTTTTCTTCGTCACTGTTATGTAGGATCGCTGCTTCACCTCGTCTCAAACGTGGAGGGCATAGGGACTTCTCATCACAAGCCTGAAGGGCTGGCTGCTTCTCTTCATCTCGGGCAGGACAAGATTTTATGGAGAAGAGTAAGGGTCGTCTGAATGGGGGATACTCCCGTGGGAACCTTGCTTTGTCAGACCTCTGAGTGCCCTCTTTGTCTCTGTCTGTCTATATATCTGTCTTGGGAAGTCTCTTCTCGAAGCTTATATACCCCTGTATAGGCGGAGCTAATGACGATGATTGTTATTCCTATATAAGGAGTTTTTTGATTTTCCACACCATGATTGGTTCCTAATATCCACCCATTTCCGGTCACGCCATAGAAGATTCCAGATCAAATTTTCTGATGCAATGTGGACCGAATATTGCGCCATGTTACAAAGGCATGGCATGAGATACCACGTGGTGTCGTTTCCACAAGAGAGGGTTTTCATCGAATTGCTACTTGTCCACGACGCGTTGACAACAGGAACTGACTAGTGAGCAAACACTTGAAGCAGTCATGCCTTGGAAAAGAGACATTTCTTTTTCAATATATTTCATCATTATTGTATCTACCCATGACACTTTCCCCCAAAAGAAAAAAATAAAATATACTTTTTTTTAATTTTATAAAGGAGCAAAAGAGACAAAACTACTCCAAACTCGTCATCTGAACTGAGGAACAACTCTGCATTTCGCTACGGCTTAGCTTCAGCAAAAACCGCTCACTCAACATTTCTATCACACACCACACTCGAGCTACAGGCAATAAAAAAATAATGGCTCTCGCTCAACGCGCTCAGAACAAAGGAAAAGAAAAGACGAACTACTCTCTTATTCCTAAAAATCTCTCGAGAGGCTATCAGCTATTACATTTTTCTTTTCCCTAATATGAACTATCTTCAGATTATGCTCTTGTAATTCTAGGATTCATCGCATGAGATGTTTATTCTTATTCTTAAACCTCTCCAAATAAACTAGTGGATTATGGTCAGTATACACAGTTAAAACAGGACCACTACACGCATAAATCTCAAAATGTTGTAAGGCTGAAACTAAACTAAACAACTCCTTCTCAATAGTTGAATAATTTTGCTGGGCTTTATTCAAATGTTTTGAATAATACGCGACTTAGTGCTCCATCCCATTCACTTCTTGCAATAAAACTGCTCCTATGCCAATGTCACTGGCATCGATCGCTAAATTAAATTCCCAGTTAAAATCAGGTATCAACAGTACTGCCCCATGAATCATTACGGCCTTCAGTTTGTTGAAAGCTTCTATACACTCATCAAATACGCAAATTCGTCCCTTCTTAAAGACATTAGTTATGGGAGCACTTATTTCTGAAAAGTTGGGCACAAATCTACGGAAATATGAAACCATTCCAAGAAATCTCATGGCCTGCTTTTTAATTGTTGGGATTGGGAAATTGATAATAGCATCTGTGTTCCCTTCTTTTGGACAGGTCTTTCTGAGACCCACTTTATGACCAAAATAAGTGATAGAGGCTTTCCCGAATTCACATTTCTTCAGATTTAGAACCAGATTTGCTTTTGCAAGGGCTTCAAAGACTTTCGCTAAAATTCTTAAATGATTTTCCCAAGTTTCTGAGAATATCACAAGGTCATCTAAATAAATGACACAGTTGTCGATGTCATTTAAAACTGTACTCATTAACCTTTGGAAAGTACTGGCTACATTCTTTAAACAAAAGCCATAACTCTGGGTTCATAACTGCTGAACAGTGTAATAAAAACAGATATTTTCCTTGCCTGTTCACTTAGAGATACTTGCCAATAACCTTTGGCCAAATCAAGCTGGAAATTAATTTGTTATTTCCCATTCTAAGCAATCATCAATTTTGGGAAGGGGGAAATTACTTTGCTTAGTTACACTGTTTACTTTTCTGAAATCAATGCACAGCATATCTGATCCATTCTCCTTTTCACCAGAACTACTGGAGAACGCCATTCATTCTCGCTGGGAACTATCAAATCATTATCTAACATATACGTAATTTCCTTTCTTACTGGTTTTGCTTTCTCCGGACTCAGATGATATGAACTTTGTCTAATGGGTTTTGTGTCCTGTAACTCAAGATCATGCTCTAACAGATTAGTTAGACCTAATTTATAACTAACAGTTTCAGGATAATTCGCTAAAACATTGTGTAATTCCTTCAATCTTTCTTCTTCTAAGCTAGGGTTAAATGCCTTGAAATTCTTAAGCACATCAGAGTTTTTCTCGAAACTAATTTGTCTTTGTGACACAGTTACTACAGGCACTGGGCGTTCGTTTTATTTCTTCAACAAGTTTACATGCAACCACTTACCTCTACGCCTACCCATATCAATTAAGTAATTTAAATTTCCACTTTTCTCTAAGACAGAAAAAGGACCTTCGAACTTATAAGATAATGAGGGACCTTCTCTCTGAATTAACACCAAAACTTTATCCCCCACACGGAAATTTCTCTCTTTTGCCTTGAGATCGTAATTCCTTTTAGTGTCCTCTTGACTATTGTTCTTGTTTTCAATTGCCATCTGCCAAGCTTCCCTTAGATTTTCCTTGTATTTCTCTTGATTATGTATGTAGTCCCCTTTACCTCCTTCAAGCATTAATTTACCCTTTAAAATGTTTAAAGGTCCTTTAGCGCTGTGACCAAATACTAACTCAACAGGACTAAATCCGGTTGTGTAATTTGGCGCCAACCGTAAGGCTAACAAGAGAAATGGTAACTTTTCTTCCCAGTCATGTTCAAAATTGTAACACAATTTTCGTAAGCAACTCTTTAACGTTTGGTGGAAACGTTCAACAATATCCTGTGACTCGGGGTGATAAGGTGTGGAAGTTATAAGTTCAGTACCTAATTCTTTCATTTTGTCCCTGAAATACTTAGACACAAAGTTACTACCATTATCACTTTGCATAACGCGAGGCAGACCAAATTTAGAAAAATAGCTCAACAAACGTTTAACTATGGTTTTTGCATTATCGTTTCTTACGGGGATTGCTTCTGGATGTCGGGTTAGCCTACCAATGATTGTTAACAGATAGAGATTCCCTCCATTACTTCTAAGCAATAACGATGTTCTCAAAGGGTTCGCCTACCGATAGAATATTACATAAAGGAGCCCTGGGGATTACCTGATTAGGTTTACTGGCCATTTGACATTCATGTCAACTTAGAACATATCTTTTCACGTCACTTCTCATCTTAGGCCAAAAGTACGTCCTACTTACACACTTAAACGTTTTTTTTTTTTACCCCCAAATGTCCTTGATTATCATGTGCTAATTTCAAAATTAATTTGCGAAGTTTCTTAGGGATTACTAATTGTTCGACAATCTCCTCATTGCTAACTGACTGAGGACAAACATGACACAAAACTTTGTCTTTTAGACGAAAGGTTTCCTTACAAACACTATCGAGCTCATCATTCAGCTCACATTCAAAGATTCGGGTTAGCGTCTCATCCTCTCTCTGCAGCATGACTAGCTCATCCTTATTCAAAATGTTAGTGCCTAACTCATCGCAGCAACTATCACTTGAAACCACTACATCGACTAAGTCTACGTCATTCCTTTCGACAGCTACATCGTCAGCTTGGCTGACACTGTCAACACCGATAGAGTTGGTCTTCTCAGCCACACTCATGCTAAGATCAGTTATACCGCCTCTACCACACTCGTTCGAATCCACAAACAAATCAATACTGTAATCTACATCTGTATCTAATTTAACCTGACCTAGTTACTACCAATTCAGGCACTGGAATCTCAATCAAAATAGGATTCACACACTTGGACGTCGCTAAGTTATTACCGATAATTATGTCAGTGCCATCCACGGGGGAAATTGTTTACAACTGCTAGTTTTACTCTCCCCAACACTCCCCGACTTATTAAGTTCACCTCCAACAAAGGACAAACAACACAAGTGTTAGGAATCCCGCCTAACATAACTTGTTCTTTCGTACTAATTGCTGGCCTCTTCAGCACACTGTCTCTCCTAATGAGGGAGATAGCCGCTCCGGTGTCCCGAAGCAAAATTACTTCTCTCAAATCTCCGAGAGAGAGGAAACTACACCTTCAGACAGAAACTCTCCATAAAATTTCCTAGTTTCTTTCATAACGTCATTTATACTTGACGAAAGACTACCAACTAGAGACACTGGTTTCTTAACATTTTTCCCTTCTGTACAACTCCTTGATAAATGCCCTTTCTTATTACATCAGTAACAAGTTACCTTGTAATTACTAAATGTCCCTTTATTCTTTGAAAACCTAGAAGTATGACCTGGTTTTTCTCTTGCATAACAATAGTAGTCACTTTTACCTGTATTGCTACCACTATCACTAGAATACTTACTACGTTGTACTTTACCTGACAAAGGATCACTTTTCTTCTTACTCTCACTTTAACTATGAGGTAGACTGTACTCATCTGCCAACCTAGTCTCGTCTGCAAACGATTTTTCATGCCTATCTCAATATATAGCTTAATCTCTGGGGATAGATTATTTGTGAAGTTTTCTTGAGATCATCAACTTTAGCAGAAGTTAACCAGACATAAAACAATCTTTCTAACTTCTTTCCGTACTCTACATACGTACTGCTCTCGTCCCTTTTCAAACTTCTAAACTTCTTGCGTTACGCCTCCGGTATTAACCTGTATGCACTAAGAACAATTTCCTTCACAACATCATATTCCCTACATTCCTCCTCAGACATGCAGCTGTAGACAGAAAGTGCCCTGCCACGTAAGACTGACTGTAAATACAAAGTTCACATGTTTTTTTCGACAGCTACTCTTCATTAATTTTTCAAAAGACATGAAATATTTCGTTACATATTCATCATCAAATTTTGGCACTAATTTCAACGCTGCACCCATAATTAAACTATCAACATCTTCATCGTTCAATGATGAATTACTACCTCGTGTGTTGCCTTAACCGAGTGATTTCTAACTCATGTTTATTTTTGCCTTAACCGAGTGATTTCTAACTCATGTTTATTTTCGCCTTACCGAGCGATTTCTAACTCATGTTTACGCTCTTTCTCTCTTTCCTCTCTCTCTTTCTAGCCGCAGTTTTTCAGCTTCTCTTTCATCTCTTTCAAACTTTTCCCTTTCCTTCTTTTCAACATACTCGAGAAGAGCATCACCTTTCAGACCCAGAAGCCTACCTTACTCAACCAACTCTTCGTCAACTCACTCATTCTGCTTCTTTCTATATTCTCCCTGTTTCAGTTGTTTACGGTGTGGAAAACACTGGCAGGTCGCCAACTGTCACGACGTTCCAAGTTCTTTCAAACTCTAAACAACAACGTTTCAACACCAGCAATTGAAATATGGGAAATGAATATAAAAAGAAACTTTCACAACGCTACAACCATTTATTCACAACCTTATTTACAAAGAAAATGAAATGTTGTTTCCCCTTTGCTCTCACTCAACGTAACACTAAACAAAATAAATCTAAGCAGTTATAGATAGGGGAACAGGTTGTAAGGTAGAGCAATCTTAATACTTATTGGTGAATTGGTGAGTTATCCTTTCCTGGCTTGGGTTTCAGCTGAAGAATATGTTGCTGGCACGATGACCTCAGCTTGAAGACGTCACAGAAGGGCAGCTGTGAATTCAGCAGAGATGTTGCTGGTACGATGACCACGGGCTCGTAGACATCACAAAAAGGTTGTCTTTAAGATGAGGCAGCAAATGCTGTTTCTTCAAGAATCTGGAGATTGTGCAAATGGAGGGCAGGAAGGGCTGGAGACTCGTCCTTGCTACAGGCAGGAAGGGCTGACTACTTCACATTGTCACAGCCAGGTAGGGCTTAGCGACTACTCCTCCACACAAGCAGGAATGGCTGACTACTTTTCTTCGTCACTGTTATGTAGGCTCGCTGCTTCACCTCGTCTCAAACGTGGAGGGCATAGGGACTTCTCATCACAAGCAGGAAGGGCTGGCTGCTTCTCTTCATCTCGAGCAGGACAAGATTTTATGGAGAGGAGTAAGGGTCGTCTGAAGGGGATACTCCTGTCGGAACCTTGCTTTGTCAGACCTCTGAGTGCCCTCTCTGTCTCTGTCTGTCTATATATCTGTCTTGGGAAGTCTCTTCTCGAAGCTTATATACCCCTGTATAGGCGGAGCTAATGACGATGATTGTTATTCCTATATAAGGAGTTTTTGATTTTCTACACAATGATTGGTTCCTAATATCCACCCATTTCCGGTCACGCCATAGAAGATTCCAGATCAAATTTTCTGATGCAATGTGGACCGAATATTGCGCCATGTTACAAAGGCATGGCATGAGATACCACGTGGTGTCGTTTCCACAAGAGAGGGTTTTCATCGAATTGCTACTTGTCCACTAAGCGTTGACAACAGGAACTGACTAGTGAGCAAACGCATGAAGGAGTCACGTCTCGGAAAAGAGATATTTCTTTTCAGTATATTTCATTATTATTGTGTCTACCCATGACATATACAGGGTGTTTCAAAAGTAGAGGCCCCCCCATCCTCTACAGCATAAGCTAAAATTGATATGGACAAAAACAAAAGTAATTCAGAACAGGTATTTATTTAAGATTCTCTCTGAGTATTTATTATTTTGTGTGGCCTCGATCTGCCTGTACCACAGCTTGCATTCTTGAGGGGTATGATTTCAGCAAATCGAAAAAAAGCTGAGACTCAAACTCCATTTCCCTGAGCACTTCAGTCACCTCTCTTCGCAGGTCGTCGAGGCTTGGCATACCATCATAGTTCACTGTGCGCGCTTACCAATGTTTTCACACACATTAAGGTCTGGGGAGCTACCTGGAAATTCACTTGATGAGAAGAAATCGATACCACTGTTTCGAAGCAGCTCCTGTGTCTGAAGAGCCTTGAAACATGGTGCCTTATCATGTAAAAATGTGACTTCTTCAACAGATAACACATTTTCAGGATCTTTAAGGAAAGGAAATACTCCACCAGTAAGCACAGTTTCTCTGAAGTATTCGCCATTCCATTACTCCTTTTTCTTTGATGATCCACATTAACCATTTGGCTGTGAAACAGAGAAAAATTCCCAAACATTTAGGAAATTTCACAACTTAGCGATAGCGCACGTCATCGCTGATATCATCCAACTTTGCAGCCCAAATTTCATTTTTATGATTTGGCTTCCTGACTGTGTAAATGAAGAATTCATCTGATGCGGCAAGATGAAGAAAGTCAGCTTCATCCGAATCTTTAAGAAATGAACCACAAAACCATGCACGGTCTTCTCTCTGTTGCTGAGTGATGTTGGGCTTGCTGTTAACATGAAATGGCTTGATACCAGATTTTTTCAACTCACAATATGCAGCACTATAACTTCTCTTCTTTCCCCTTTTTGTTTCTAGGTCAAGCGCCAATTTACGTAAAGACTTTCTTGGTCTAACCACTGCCTCAGCTATGATGTCTTTTGACTCGTGAGAAAGGACTTCAGGCCTTCCAAGATTCTCACTCTTTTCGCGATGACAGTCATATGGATTTTTGTTCCAGTTTCTTTTAACAAAGGATTCATCTCTTTTAATGTATTTAGCTATCCAGGAACGTGAAATGAAGGATGTGCCAGCATCCCTGGCCTCTCTGAAGGTTATAGCCCAGATTCAGTCAATCCATCTGATTTCCTCCGAGTCGTTAGCCATGGCTATATCTAACTCCGTCACTCAGTCTGAAAATACAAGAAATGTAAAATAAAAAATAGCTTAATAGAAACTTAAAATAATGTACTTGGAGGTAGGCTATAGCAGAAAACTTCATTACTTTCCATTTGTTCTGTGGAGGGGCCTCTAATTTCAAACACCTGGTACACATGTGTGTGTACACACACATATATATATACATACATATATATATATATATATATATATATATATATATATATATATATATATATATATATATATATACATATATACACATATATATATATATATATATATATATATATATATATATATATATATATATATATATATATATATATATATATATTTATTTATATTTATATATATTTCAAAGGCAAACACAAGAGTATAGTTACCGGAACTGCAAAACCAAGCACCTGTTAGGTTTGTTATGCTCTTTAATATAGCTGTTTGATATGACAAACAATCATGAATAAACATGCTTTGACAAATGCAGGAGACAAAAAAATCCTTCTGTATTTTTCGGGGTCTCCTAATGCACTATCTAGAAGAAATTTAGGTGCTGGCATGTCTTCTTTATATCTGTATACTAATATCTTTTAAAAATAGACTACACGGAAAGCGTCCTTTGTTTCCTGAAAAAAAGTAACAACTTAGCGAGAGAGAATACTAACAGGAGAGAGAATACTGAAAGGAAGATAAAGTGCTTTATCCCCAGTCTATTCCGAGACCCTAAAAAGGGAATAAAAACTTTATGGGTTTAAATAATGTATGATCCTCACTTCAAAGATTCAGCTGGGTAGGGTTCATAACCATATCCAATTCTGCAGTTAATCAATAGAAGACGTCGCAGGTCACAACTGGAAACCTTTCAAATTATCAATTCATTTCCACTGTCTGAGAAAGGGGAGAGCAGGAAAATGGCGTACAGTTAGATTCACATTTCATGAGTGTGTGAATTTATACGCAATGTTTTCAAGAAGCAATAATTTGCATTTATAACGGGCCCTTTTTAACATTCTTAAGATGACGTTGAATAACTGAGAAATCTAAAAAGTCTTATTAGTTTTTAATAACTATACGAGTATATGTACGTAATCTACTGATTAGTAGGAGTTTTATTGACACAGGGCGAAATCTTACTGGAGTTGTCCATGAAAATAAAGTGCTGAAGAAAGTAAGTTTGGAAAAAAGTATATAGGCCGTAATGATAACATTTCTGAACCAGAAGCCTCTGCTTCTGTATTACTCCGACAGGGCAAACCTAGACAGACTTCTTTCATCATAAAGGATTTCGAAGAAGGTTCTGAGAAATGTCATAGCAGTTGAGAGTTTGCATCAGCCGCCAAAACCAGCAATTATTTATTCTGTGATCATATATTCTTGACATTTTGAAGGCTTTTGACTGGGCCTACCAAAATGTTTAGTATTCAGATATGATTGTAATTTTCATCTCTCTGTCGGTTATTGTGATCCTAGATAATTAAAAAAAAACAGTCTCTCTATCAGTAAACTAATTCATAGTCGTATATTTGTAACTGACATTTAATATTTCGTTGTCCATCGTATAACTGGTATAACGGTATCAGGGGGTAATTCAAGTGGATCAGTTTGCACTACCCTGTCCTTTCTCTACAAAAGGATGTTGAGTTACCCAGTCATAAGCATAGGATTTTAATCTTTATATTTCATCTTCCCTTTCTTCTCAGGCTCAGCTAGGCACTTCTTTGAAGCTTTGAGTGTCCTTGTAACATCAAAAGTTGGCCATGCCCTTCCCCTCCACTTCTCCTTGTCATTCCCTTACCATATTATCCTGTACGGCTTATAAAGCACTCCATTTCTCAATGGCACACAAATTGTAGGGCTCTGTTTCCTTTCCGAATATAGGGTTTAAGTGGACGGTCTTCTTTTCGTTTGATGAGTACTTCCCTTTATCCCTTTATCCCTTGTGTGGGTAAGCGGAGTGATGAATAGAACTTAAGGAAATCTGATTTCATACACATACACACATAATATATATATAATATATATATATATATATATATATATATATATATATATATATATATATATATATATATATATATATATATATATATATATATATAATATATATATATATATATATATATATATATATATATATATATATATATATATATACATACATACATATATATGTATACATATATATATATATATATATATATATATATATATATATATATATATATATATATATATATATATATATATATATATATATATAATTCTAATAGCCACAATGCCCTCTTAACTTCGCTAATTCCTCGCGCTTTTTTGGATATGCTTGTAACTACGAAGCCGATATCCAAAGGGAAGAATGAAGAGCCTGTGACGGCCGGCCGCGAGAAGCGAACCCGAGTTACCTTAATCACAAGGAGGTCACGTTGCCCACCTAACCACGAGAAGGATAAAAGTCTATCACCTCTCGTACATATATATACCTGTCGTTTTCAGATATATTCATTAGAGCTGAATAGACCCATCCTCACCATCGTAGCCAAGTGGGCAATCGTTTTATATATATATATATATATATATATATATATATATATATATATATATATATATATATATATATATATATATATATATATATATATATGACTGAATATTTTCTGTTAAAACAGAATTCCATCCAATAAAAGGAGCTAATATAAACGCCAAAATATAGAAAGTTAATGCTAAAATTTCGGAGAACAACTCTCTCCCTCTGCAGGCAGTTAATGAATGAGAAAATAGTTGTTGTTGTTGTTTTTTATTAAGCTGGCCTTATGCCAGCATAGGCCCTTGCTCATAGAGCAGCCCGTAAGTCATTTTTTGATGTGCAGGTGAAATTAAGGATATGTAGGTGATTGCTTTATTTGTGATTGATGGGCATGCTAGTGAAATTTTGTGAAATGAATGGTTAAATGCAAACCTCTTTGAGTTGGAGAGAAAGCGCGATAGTAGCGAGTCCTGGCAAGTGGTAGACGGCCAGTAAGGAAAATGAAATGTTTATCGTCGGAGAAAAGTAAGAAAAACAGAAAATCTATAGAGATTTAATGCCATATTTAACTTACTTTGAAAAAAACAGAAAAGAGCATCGATGGAGGAAAATGAAGACTTTTAGTTTTTAGGGAAAGCAACACAAATAGAAGTAACAGCTTAAGTGGTAGTTAGAGCGATAGTTGAAAAGTTTCGGTCGTTAGACGCGAGGCGGCCGAAAAGAGCGGAAAGGAAAGGATTATAAGGGAGACAGGAGTTAGTTGCCAATCAATGGATTGACTACTATCAGAGAGATCGTAACGGAGTTGCTGTCTGAGGAAATCGTCGGTCATGGAAATGCCATATTGTTTGTGGATTTCTTTGAGATAACCATTTAAGAATTTCCAATAATTTTTAGGTTATATCCTAACTTATGTCCCACAGTGAAAGCGGTTTTGGTTAGGATGTCAAAGAGGATGGTTGTAGTTAAAAGCAACTTTGGTGTTTGTTCTTCGGGGTCGCCAAGCGATTCGATGACGGGGTGTGAAGTAGGTTGATGAGGAAGAGATGTTTGAGTCGATTGGATTGAGGAGTTGGGGGTGCTGGTTGCTCAGTTTAAGAGTCTTTTTCTGACACAAAACAGGTTCAAGGTTTGAAGTGGCTTGGGGAGGAGGGGTTGAGGATGTTGGCTGCTCAGTCTGAGTCCCTTTCTCGTGACACAAAACAGTCGTGAAGTAACCAGAAGGCGGCGGTCGTTTCTTCTTATGTCCAGTCATGGTATCCAATTAACTTCCACAAAGATAAACACTTCCAAACGTCGAGGATAATCCAAAAAACAGCTGCTAAGGACGAGTAATAAAACCGTGAAACTGCCGAAAACAGTATAGGAATTAGCACTAACCAGTGGAGTGTCTTATGATTACATAAGACGGGAAAAGAGTTACAGGAAATCTGTATTTATACCAAGAGTTCCGCCATTATGTCACTTCAGTTGACAGCTTCTTAATCTTCTGAATCACTGGTGGGAGGAAGATTTTATCTACAATATCTGAGTCCCAAGGTCCTTTTGAGAAGTTAGTCATATTTCTTTGTTTAATCAGTGCTGCTTAAAGAAAGAAATATAATGAACCTCTCGAAAGGAGCTTGGGACTCAGATGTTATAGATAAAATCTTCCTCCAACCAGCGATTAAGAAGAGTAAGAGGCTGTCAATTTGAGTGACGTAACAGCTAACCTCTGGAACTCCTGGTATAAATATTGCTTTTCTGTCATTCTTTTCTCATTCATCAACTGCCTGTAGAGGGAGACAGTTGTTCTCCAAAATTATAGTGTTAACTTTCTACATTTTGGTATTTTTATGGACTCCATTTATTATATATATATATATATATATATATATATATATATATATATATATATATATATATATATATATATATATATATATATATATAATATATATAATATATATAATATATATATATATATATATATATATATATATATATATATATATATATATATATATAGAGAGAGAGAGAGAGAGAGAGAGAGAGAGAGAGAGAGAGAGAGAGAGAGAGAAATTGCTGAGACCAGTTGCAAGTGTTGATGACGAAAGCGAGTTTGTGTTAGATGTTTTGTAATGAGAGTGACTGATTTTGGTGTAAAATTGGGTCTGAGAAAAGGGCGTGTTATGTTTCCCACGTGTTCAGTGATTGTATGGATGGAATGATGCTAGAAGCCAGAGCAAGGATATTCGATGCAGGTATAAAGCTGTGTCATAAGAAGATGAGTTGTCAGTGGAGTGTGGAATGGTTAATATTTGCTGATGACACAGCAGTGATTGGAGATAGTGAAGATAAACTACAGAAATTAAAGAGGGATTTTGAACAGCTTGCAAGCTGAGAGCAAATGTGAACAAGAATAAGGTTATAACGGCAAATAGAAACCAGAAACAGTAGCAAGTAATCATAATTTGAATGGTATAAGAATGGAATCCTGTAATTCATAGAGGTATTTATAAGTAACATGGACAATGTGATGGTGCGAGAGAGGTCACTCACAGAATAAACAAGGAAGGTATAAAAGATAGGCGTTATGGAAGTGAAGCGCGGTTTTTGAATATGAATAAATGATTAACGATTGAAAATATGAGATGGTTTCTCTCCGTAGTTTATGTGGCACTAGAAGAATTGTAAAAGGGAGAATAGTGGCGATATGTACCGTAGATGAAGTAAAAATTATAGTGCAGGTGATGGGATGGATCAGTGTTTTAAGAAAGTTTTGTTGCGGAAAGAATACAAAAAGTATACCTTAGTTTAACCAGACCACTGAGCTGAATAACTGCTCTCCTAGGGCTGGCCCGAAGGATCAGGTTTATTTTACGTGGCTAAGAACCAATTGGTTACCTAGCAACGGGACCTACAGCTTATTGTGGAATCTGAACCGCATTGCAGCGATAAATGAATTTCTGTCACTAGAAATAAATTCCTCGTATTCTTCACTGGCCCGGCGGAGTTTCGAACTCGAGGCCAGCAGAGTGCTAGCTGAGAACGGAACCCACTTTCCCAACGAGGAACAGAAAGAATAGAAGACGGTAGGAAGTGTTATGGGGAAGGAATGGAGAAAGACCTAGAAAGCGTTGCATAGGTGGGATGAGAATTATCGGGAAGGACCTAAATAACCAGGGAGCGCAAAAGTGCGCGCAAGATAAAGCTGAATGGCGCAAAGTGCATGTGTGTGTCTGTGTGTGCAGGGGATGGACACACTGTTGACGAACCTTTTGTGACTGGCTAGGAAGTTGAGCGTTGTGGAAGAAACGAATTTTAGTGTTGCCGATGTAGTGTATTTTTTTCTCAGGAGTCTTCTCATTTCTGGGAAAACGAGTTACGTTATGAATTTTATATATATATATATATATATATATATATATATATATATATATATATATATATATATATATATATATATATATATATATATATATATATATATATATATATATATATATATATATATGCCTATATATGTAGAGCCTCGATGGCCAAGTCAGTTAGAGCAGCAGCCTCGGACTTCTTAGAAGTCTGTGGCGTCGGTTCATATCCGCAGCCGACCGGTCAGAGAGGCGAACACTTTGCTATCCGTGTAGACACCCTGGGATTGTGTATGCAATCAACGGATAGGTTTGCTTAAAAGCAAATGCGTGTTACAGACTAATACACACACAAACAAAGCCACTCCAACATCTTCTAAAAACATAACAGACACCTCACATGTCTCGACTGTCGACCTAACCTCGCAACGTCTCCTCTCTGCTGGGAGAAAAGGTGCTGGTGACTGGTACAATACATGTACATAAGCTTCCAGGGTCTAAGCGATGACAGGCAGGGCAGCCGATCGACACTACAAAGTCTACCCAAAAGCCAAATCAAAGTCCTTCAAAAAAAGAAGGCATCGTGCTTTTATACAAATGGGAAAAGAGCGCGTTAAAAGAAGAATAATATATATATATATATATATATATATATATATATATATATATATATATATATATATATATATATGTATGTATGTATGTATGTGTGTGTGTGTGTGTGTATAATTTCCGTGTACGCACAACAAATGCACATGAGCTAAACGTTAATTAAAACAAAGTCGATATATTTGGATTACGGAGCGTGAATAAAAATACCCAGAAAATTAGCGTAGAAATTTTGAAGCAATTCCTGGTAAATTTAAAAATGAACAAAATAACTTATCTTTTCCCTCGGAAAACGTGGGTAAAGAGAGAAGAGAGAGAGAGAGAGAGAGAGAGAGAGAGAGAGAGAGAGAGAGAGAGAGAGAGAGATAACTTCTCCGATTCTTTAGTCCAGTCAATCTTGTGATTTCCCTCGCCCTGTATCGCCCCTCCCTCTTTCGAATTACGAATGAATAACTAAAAAATTACTGCTCTTTTCATTTTAAATTACTTGAAAACCGGACGTTTCTGTGCAACGGTGCTCAATAGTTCACAAATTATATTGTGAAATATGTGAATATGAGATGCATTTTTAATTCCTTTTTTTTTTCTTCCATGAGAGTGTGTTCTCTTTCTGCCTTCAAACGTTGGTGGAGGAGTCAACTGAACTGTACATCAGGTACAGTGGAAATATGTTTAATACATTGCACTTATCGTCGCCTTTGTGGAAGATACTGCATCAAGCATAGGTTCAGTCAGTGGACTTACTGGATAGCCAGCAGATAATTATTTTTTTTGTAATTATGCAGAACCATGGGTTAAATTAGATAAATATAAGGCTGTAACAGAACGCAAAAACCTAGAATTAATAGATAAATAGATTATCAAGATATAATGGTTTAAGTAGTTCACAAATGGTCAAACACACACTTCGCCATCCAAATAAACTAATTTAGTGTATAGTTCCTCCACAGAAAGGCGTTAAGCTCTTGTTTTCTGTAATTAGAGAAAACTACCTGATATATTGTATATTTTCCTTATTAGGCAGGCGATATACATCATTCCTTGTAATAGATATACTCTATTACATTTATTTATTTTTTAAATACCGTAACCATTCCACGTGTTTCAAGTAGGTTATCAGGCATGTGTCAAATATCTTAACATGACTCTCACGACACCTCACAGCGCAGAGGTTTTTCCTCCTTTTGGATGGCAGTCTGTCTCAAAAAGAGAGAGAGAGAGAGAGAGAGAGAGAGAGAGAGAGAGAGAGAGAGAGGGTGTTATTAAGACACGCGGGAGAATCCGCTCACTGCTGCGAGCATGGTTTTTGAGGTCAAGCTGTAAGTGCTGTAAGTGCCAAGAAAGCGCCGTGAGAGTTGACCGGCTGCCACATCAGTGTAGCATTTCGGATTGTTCAGTGTTAACTAATAACTGCCAAACATAAGACTGATACTGTAGCAAGATTCAAGACGTAATGGAAGTAGGGTATGTGAATGAGTATCCTGAAGAGTTGCCTTGAGAAGGACTTGTTATGCTTGTCGGTGACGATCATCCTAAAATTTGTAGGGTGAGTGTGACAACTTGAAACATAGCATTAGCAAACTCACGTATCAGCTGTAGTCCCAAATAAAATTATATATAGTAGGCACATTGGGTTTAAGGGAACATGCTCAAAACAAACCTCTGTCACCCAGGATCGATTTCACGGCTTCCCTTTGGTGAATTGAGAGTACCTCCACTACCAACGCGTGCACACACACACACACACACACACACACACACACACACACACACATGCACACGGCATAGGTTAGCTTTTGCAGTAGTGGGTCATTGTAAAGACTTTTATGATGCAGTAAAATTTTTATGTGAACGCCTTCATATCTCTGCAAATACATTTTTTTTTTTAGCTTATCGTTTTTTCTTCTTCATTAACCAAGGTTTAAACTCACTCTGCTTCCCTAGATAACACTTATGCTTAGCAGGCATTTGGTTAAAAGATTTTTTATGCTTTCATGCTCTTTAATTATGCCTGTGATCAGGGTCATATTCACGATGGAAGGTTAAGAGAAGAATCTGAAGTAACTTTTACTCATACCTTTGTGAATGAACACCAAGGACCAAGTCTTATTTCTCTCTCTCTCTCTCTCTCTCTCTCTCTCTCTCTCTCTCTCTCTCTCTCTCTCTCTCTCTCTCTCTCTATCCATATATATATATATATATATATATATATATATATATATATATATATATATATATATATATATATATATATATATATATATATATATATATATATATATATATATATATATATATATATATATATATATATATATATATATATATGTATATGTATATATATATATATATATATATATATATGAGAGAAAGCATTTCATAGGCTGTAATCTAGTCTGAAAACGGGCGACTAATATATTTCTCATGTCTTGAAAAGGCCTTTAATTATGGTTTTGTTTCTGCTGTCTTATAAAAAAAAGTCTCTGATTGATTCATCTGGCGTTCTAGTGATGGAAATAATTTATTTGAGTTGACTCTCATGTACTCACATTTTACTTAGTTATGAAATTATAAGACTGAAATCTGGATCACTGGCTTCATCGTTTCTTGGGAAAACTGAAGTTTTTAGTAATATTTTTCCGGTATATCGATTCTCTTCCTCTGCGGCTTAGGACAACAACACCCCACGACCGTGTTTCAGAGCTAAGCTTAGCTATCACTTTTTTTTTTAATTACTATACAAATACGTTTTTATCTGTTAACTGCTTTAGGTGTTCCTTTTTATTCCCTTGTTGTAAAGGTGTATTTTGCTTCTGATGAAATCATGGCAATTTTTCAGCGTCAATGAAATTATGCCTTTCCTTTCGCGTCAGCCAAATTGATTATGCCTTTGGACATTCATACGTTCCATGAGTATAAATGTTCGGATCATTTGTCCGTGACAAACAAAGAAATGTCACCTGAATATTTTCTGCGCCAGTTGCCGCGGGATACATTTTTCATTTCATGAATTAATTTTTCCACTAGGTGGCAATTCGGAGTAATGAATAGCACTATTCGCACCTCATTTTCTGGAACTAAATTGTATAGGAATAAAAGTCATAAAATTTTCTGTATATATTAAAATTGTTACATACTTAGAAGGATAATATTTTATTTTCTCTTATGGATGTTAGGTTCTTGGTCTTGTATGCTTATGATAACTGCTTAACGAACTTGTAAGGATGTCACATTTTCATTCTTGTATATACCTGATATTTTGCGTTAGCAGATATCATTATAAGAGCAAACAGTCTGATGAAGCAAGTATCATAAGAATATTGAGATATGTAGCTAACACGCATAAAGATGATGATTTTCGGGGTTTTAACGCTCGTCTTTTGTTTTATGCTGTTCTTTGCTTTGTCTTTGTTGATCACCGTCGTCTCCCGTATGAAATTCCATCCAGAACGGTTGTATTTTTTTTCAGTACCTTCTGTTACACTCATTGTAATGTGCTGAAGTTCTTTAAGTTGTTGTTGTATCAAGTCAAACATTTCACCTTGACTGAAAGTTATTTGGTTAAGGTTAAACACAGTTTTACTTCAAGTCCTCCTGAGAATCTCTGGCTGTCCGGTTAGTTGTTCAGTTTTTTTTGTTTTGGTATTTTCATGTTGCTACTGATAGTAGCTTTAGTGGCGTAATAGTGTTGATATCCTCCAGTTTTATTTATTGCTCATTAATGCAATGTACGTATTTTCCTAACATTAGATTTATGCATTCGATGATAAAAGTGACGTTTTTCATATCCCAGTGGTTTTCTGGAAAAACTCTGTATATGTTAGTGATTGCGGCAAACTTGTGACGATAAAGAAATATTTCCATTTCTTAGCTCTTGTCCCCCTTTTCTTTCCGCTTCTCGCTTTGTTACCTCTGAATTGAGTATTCTCTCTCTCTCTCTCTCTCTCTCTCTCTCTCTCTCTCTGTAGAGAGGATGAGGAAAGATCAAAACGTCTTATATTCGAGATCGTCCTGTGCATAAGAGATAAAGCGTAAATTTTCTTCTTTATTTTTGCCTCGTACAGAGACTGACTAATGGTTTGCACTGCAGCTTCGTGTTACTTCTTTCCAAAATAGCAAATTGAAAACGAGGGAAATACATAAGTTGTTGACATTTAGGTGTGTTTTCTGTTAAATGTATCTGATCACACTCGTTTTCCCCAGCGCAGTTTTTCCGAAAACTATATAAAATAATAAAAGGCATAGTCGGTTAGGCAATATTAGACGATCATCACAGAAGTTTCGTACCCTCTGATGAAAGGACAAGTGTTGTCCTCGTCCTTTAATAATGTTCTATGAACGTAAGTTAAATCCCCCAACAGTTACAACAATTATATTTTGCTCTTTCTTTCATTGTGAGCAGTTGTATTTATTGAGGTCACTATTGTCCTCGGACTTTGGATTCTGTTTTATGAATTAAGGGTTTTTATTGCTATTTTATTTTTTTTTTACAATTTGCTTTTGCATTTGGTATAGCGTTTATTTTATTTAAAAGTTGTAGCTTTCATACGCTTTATTCAAAATTTTTAGACAATTCTCTCTGACATAGTATTGATGGTAAACAAAAATCAATGCCGTTTTGTAGAATGACTGTAGGTCTTGTTATTGGGTCAGGAACGGCGAATTCTTTAGATGAAAAGTAAAGCTTCGTTCACTGAAAGTTTCTTTAATTTATTTTTGAATTATGAGATTGAAGGACATGTCTGAATCTTAAGGATAAAACCTGAAAACGGTGTTTATGCAGGGAGTAGTTCAGCTTGAAAAATTACATTTGTCAGTTAGGAGAGATCTGCTGTAACGTGAAAAACATCTGGAAAATAAGAAAAGGATCCAGAAATACTCAGCTCACGGTGTTTTCTTTTCCCTTCACAGGAAGTTTTGGAAGGCTGAAGGAAGCTCCATTACGAATTATGAAATTTATATGACCGCTTTGTCACCCAACCAAATTCGATTCTATATTAGGGATATCAACTACGATACCTGGAACGATCTTCTGGAACTTAAAGACTGATATATTTAGCCCAGATTTTCATGTGCTTTCTTTGAACTTACTAACGCAGTCATTATAAGTAGTGATAGTAAAGTTAAGTATGCTAACAGCGTCAGTGAAATGCGTGGAAATTTGTTTGTTGAACACAATTGCCCTATTAGATAGAATGCTGTAACCTCAAAAAAGAATCATTTCCCACCAAACACCACCAACCTCGTTAATTGTTAAGGGCTCTCGAATCGGCCCTCGTTATTTCCTTCCTGGTGCTCCCATTTGTTTTGTCATTTCGTAACTTTCTTGAATAATTTTCTTTTCTATATTAAAGATGGTTTCGAATAGGAAATTATCTGCAATGTTTTCTTTATTGTTTGCAACCGTCACATTTTTCCAGTTCTTGGGGCAGCTTGCTGTATATTATAGGTACCGTATTTTCAAAGGTTCGTTTTTCATCTAGAATTCATTAACTTGAATTTGTCCATGTTTCTTCCGTGGTTGAATTCCGATGGGGTTCTTTTTCATGTCTGAATTTTGTGTTCAATAAGGGAATGGAAATAAAAATATTTATATTTTTGTTTATAAAGTACTCTATTTTCTGCAAACAGAATACTGTGCCGTGCTCTTTTGTCATGGTTAAATATCTACTGTTAATTCATTTTTAATGGTAGCCAGCGTTGCTCTTTCAAAATCGTACTTGGTGTGATGATATCATTTATTCTCTATAGTTTGTTCTTTAGGACCTTAGAATGTTTTATCTTGAGTGCATGCGTAAAAAACGTAGCTTTTGAAGCGATATGCAACGATAACAAATGAAAGGGTGTCAGGAATTAAACGAATTTTATTTTGGGTACTAAATCGGCCAAATAGAAGATCAGAACCTTCAGTAACTCTCTTCCATGTTTTTGTTTTTCGCTTTTTAATCTCTTGTTCAACGGCCTTAGTGTCCTTTTCTCATCGTTTTAATAACTAAGATTTTCACATTTTCAAAACAAGAGAGAGGATACTCTCTTTGTTCTAAGGCGCCGGAGTGTTTAATGCACGAAAAACTCGCCCACCTCCTCTCTCTCTCTCTCTCTCTCTCTCTCTCTCTCTCTCTCTCTCTCTCTCTCTCTCTCTCTGTCTATGAGGAGACGGTATTTAGTCAAGCCACAAAATGTTATTGAAAGACGAGTACCTGCTTACCTGTTCTTATTCTTCAGGTTAGGAACCATTTACTTCATATGATTTTGCGTGTTACTTGTTTTATGATTTTGTTTTCTTCTCTATCGTTACCAAATGATGTTAATTTCTGCCATATTTTGTTGTAATAATTGATTAGGTTACATTCTTTCTTGTAGCATGATTGACCATAAAGCCAAATGTAAGTGTGTCTAGTAAACCACTGCCACGGAATTTTCACACACTTAGGGGCCTTGGTTGAAGAGATAATTCATTTCCAAGTGGGCCCCAGCTATGTAAGCCGCATTATTACTTTGTTTTGAAGAGTGATGTGATAAGCTTTCTTCAACTGGAAGAATGAAGATAATAAGGACTGAAAATGGAGAATTTCAAAACAGACATAATTCCGAGTGATATACTCGTATGTGCTTTTGATTTGCGCACACCGGCCTTGCAGACGGAGCAAGCAGGAAGATGAAGTGATCTAAGGGAAACGGTCCCAACGGTGTCCATGCGGTCAGTTGATCTGGGTTAAAAAAAATAGGTTTGTTTTTCATTCTGTTGTCACTTGACTCCTGCATATAATGTCTTTAATTTGTACCTATTTATTTTGCTGTTGGCAGGTAATATGTTGTTCAAGTTTGTGGGCAAGATTCCCTCCCGCTTCCTCGGTAAAAAAAAAAATAATAAATATTAGAAATTATAAAAAATCGTGGGGGATCAGAATGGTACCTTTACTTTAGAAAGTGGGCCAATATTACTTCCTTGTCATTAGGTTTACAGTTTAAAAGTATTCTTTCCGACTGAAGAATGAGAGATTATAGAAGAGTTCTAGGCGATGGGTTAAAAAAATCATATATGGCACATTCTCTCTCTCTCTCTCTCTCTCTCTCTCTCTCTCTCTCTCTCTCTCTCTCTGTCGATTAATGGGTGGTTGGGACGGTATCCATCGCTAAGATGTATTATTTCTGCGTTAATTTTCAGTTATAACTTATTCTTTAACGTGAAAAAAACATGCACAACATGGATTTTTTTTGTTTCGGTTGGGGTTTTAAGGAAAGAACTTTCTTTGCCTAAGAGCAATGTAGAAAAGTTACTCGAAGACAGCTCAGCACCTTCCCCATTGAATACAGAGTAGGAAGCTCTCTCTCTCTCTCTCTCTCTCTCTCTCTCTCTCTCTCTCTCTCTCTCTCTCTCTCTCGACCAGTCTATGTCAATTAAGCCAGCATTTAGAATGAAGGGAAGAAAAGTTTATTCCATCTGCAAAGTACCATTGTTCCGTCAGAATGAACGTAACTGAAGGAGTTCGGATTCTTTATAGCGAAAGAAGCCAGTTTCGTCGAGTTAATGAGCCAAGTATCAGTTTTTTATCATTAGCATCTTGGGTCACTGTTTTACGCAATCGAGACCGTTTGCATTTTTATGCCTGTTGAAAGACGTTGGATATGGAAATTTGCAATGTTCTGCCGCAGTGAAGCAGAAGTGGTTATTGTTCCTCACATTGCATTGTTTGTCTACAGATTTTGGTGCTGTCATTAAGAGAGAGAGAGAGAGAGAGAGAGAGAGAGAGAGAGAGAGAGAGAGAGAGAGAGAGAGAGATAATGAATATCTCGATAGCCAGGACTGTGTGAATTTTCACTAACAGTGATACCCAAATCCAAACAAAAACTAATTTTATCAATATTACTCATATAGAACAAACTCAAAAAGGCAATTACCTTTCAGAGCAAGTTTTATAGTATACTCATAGATTGGTTTTGCGTGAAAAAGAGTGAAACCTAGAGAGAAAAGAAAGGACACAATGAAAATTAATCAGCAAACTGATGAATAGTTGCGTTAAAACTATAAATGAGACGAAATAAGGTAATAGTCTTGGATTCTCTCGAACTTATGAGCATCAGTAAAACTGCCAGAGCACCGTTCCAAAGGTCTATAGTAATAGGGATGAAAGACCTCTTGCAGTAGGTAGTGTGACATCGGGATGCTTCAACAGAATGTTGCTGCTGTAACGCAGGAAAGCGAGTAGCACGCCCAGACTTTTGATGAGGAATACTCTCTTACGGTCGGCTCTCAACCCGCGTTATGAGGAGTCAGGTACATCAAAATCAGTTACCTACACATTAATTAAGTTACATCTTACCGGACAAGGTTTTTAAGTGAACGTCTGAGGATATGGCGTGAAAATAAAATGAGCGATAGAGATGTAGGAAACAATTCCTCTCAAATACAGCTGGATTTGATATGAATTGAAAATATCACCTGTGCAGTACTTCATATATCTGAGAGAGCTTTTGATATTAGAACGGTTTTCCGTCTTCGTGAATGAAACAGAGAGAGAGAGAGAGAGAGAGAGAGAGAGAGAGAGAGAGAGAGAGAGAGAGAGAGAGAGAGAGAGAAACTCACGTTTAGAATTGCCAGTGTACAGCATCTCTCACCACCGGTCTATATCTAACTTTGCAATCTAAAGATACTTTTGTCCAAGCTGTGGGACAGGACGTAATGTCCGTAGTTTTGGAACTACCCGTCCCCGCCTCTTATATCAACGTTATTTTTGATAGTTTAAATTTGCACTACATAAAAGTAATATTTAAGTAAATATCTATCTATCTATCTATCTATCTGTCTATATATATATATACATATATATATATATATATATATATATATATATATATATATATATATATATATATATATATATATATGATTAAATATTACTTTTATATAGTGCAAGTTAAACTTACTCTCTTGATTTCTACATTCCAATATTCTCTTATCAGCATGTCTGTCTATTGCATGTATGTTAAAGTATTGCTCTGTATTTAGATTTTAAGTGTATTTTGTGTATTACTATATTTTTCTGTTTTGGTTGAATCATTTTTGGGTGCTGCGTACGTGTGTGTTAATATGTGACTGTACCTATTTTTTTCTGTTGTTAATACCGTTGATTGGGTATGTTGCATTCACATTGTTATTATTTTCCACATAACTTTTTCCTTGCCTCTCACGAACTCTGTAGGGTCTTTAGAAAATGGAAAGGTTCTTTGAAAATAATTAATAATAACATTTTGTACCCTTGAGGGACGTTATTGAAGTAAACATTAGTAGGGCATTCATTTATTTGAACTGAATTTATTTCCCAATAATTTTTCGATTCAAATTAGATATAACGTTTGCAAGCTGGGTGAATTTATCCTTTAGTGGAATTATTTTTCCCTCCGGGGGATTTATGTTGATTGCACGGCTCTGAATTTCTTTGCATTTTATAACAGTTTTGTATGAGGAATCATTGATATGTAAAAGCTTCTTTATACATTACTTAAACAGGGAAGCATTTATTTTGACAATGTGTGGGATCTTTTACATTCTTTGGGCATTAGGGAACCTGCCAAAAATTTTAGTGAATTTCTTGCTTGTCTCAGTCAGGTTCCTGAGAAGAAACTGGTAGTTTCATTTGTTAAGGAAATAGGAAAAAATTGGGCTCAGTTTATTTTGATAATGTAAATATCCTGACGGAAATTTTCCACAAGACCATTTTTTCTTTCTTCTGCTAGTAATTATTGCTCTGCAGGAGTTACGTACATATGCTACTAGCATCGTTGATCACATCCAGGTTTGGAATTGGCTCTTTTCTCTGTCCTTCGGGTTCAGCCTAACAAGTTCCTATTATTTATGCGCGGTGATTAATGTTCTCTCTCGAGAAACTCGTGCACACAAACAAAAACACTTTTGCATTTAAAGCAACAAAGTATTTGATTATGTATTCTTGGTAGAATATTTCGCTATGGTTATAATTCATGAAAACCTTTCTCTCTCCGGGCAGTGAATTTTGGTACGGAAAGAGAGGAAGAAACAGACGAACCACCACATTGCATCTCTTTGACCAAGCCACTGCCAAAGGACCAATGCATTTTGTACAAGTAAAATATACACTTGTCAGCAGCCCAACGATCATTAGCCAGTGCCATTTACATACGAGAAGATTTGTATTTTTAATTTTAACCTTTGAGTCTCTCTCTCTCTCTCTCTCTCTCTCTCTCTCTCTCTCTCTCTCTCTCTCTCTCTCTCTCTCTCTCTCTCTCTCTTCATATTGTGCAAGATGAATTTATGATAAGATTAGTTTTATTGATGGTCTTGACGAGATTTCTTGCTGAATAAATTTGTCAGGAAATATTGATATATAATCATGCGAGTCCCAATTTGGTGCAGTAATGTATGCATGGTAGCCGTTTTAATTTCAGCAAACTATTCCTTTGTTGAATAAATGAAACTCTTTCCATCATGGTGTTTGCAATCAGCTCATACACCTAGTCATTAAAAAATGTATTTTTAGTGTTCATGTATTTTTAGTCAGTCTTTGCCATAGGTGGATACACCCTGATTCATTTGTTGGTCGTTCATGATGTGAATAGGTGGTAAATTTGTTAATTTCGCTTAAAATAGAGGGATGTAGTGCTGATCTACAAAGAGGAGGACATAATGATGATGATGGGACGGCCCTAAAAGGCACCGTGATTAGTAGAAAGGAAGACTAACTGAGAGTCGATGATGATGGATGCAACGATGATATGTTATTTTATAATGAAATCTTATCAGTAGTGCTATCATTCAAGTCAAGTCAATTGCAAACCGATCAAGTAAATTATCAAATGCTGCATCTTTGGCACGATGCACTTCTTCCATTTTCTTGACATGTTCTATAGCATTTTGCCAGTGCTGTGACGTCACCTGGTCAAGTGCTTCTTTTGTAATTTTTTCTACAATTTTTAGAAACTGGTCGCTATCAGAATTATGCTTTTTTATTTGATTCACATGAGCCCAGATAGGTTCTATAGGGTTGAAAATGCAATGATAGGAGGGTAGACGAAGCACTTTATGGCCACAGTGAGCAGCTGTGTCATCTATTTCGTAAGTCCGAATTTCCCTGTGGCACTTATAGATATGAAGAAGTTCGAGTTTTGTAATAGAAGGGTCATGGTCAATGTTTTTTACAACCAACCAGTTTATGACTTGGGATTTTCTGTTGCTACTTGTTGGGACCTTGTTGATTATTTTAGAGTGATAACGAGCATTGTCGGTGATGATAAGGAACTCATTCTTGATATTAGGAAGTTGTTCTTCTAATCACATTTTGACCCTTTCGTTATCCATCGAGTCATGGTAAGCCCCCTTTGATCCGTTTTTTTATTTAAACATAAGGAATGCTCCCGGTACAAAACCGTCATCACTTCCTGCATGTGCTATTATGAACCTGGAGCCTCTCCCTGACTTCGTTTTCGGTCCTACTGATCCATCTTCAATAGTCCAGGACTTCTCGACAGTGAGGTTTGGTTCACCCAAGTCTCGTCCACGGATACCTCCGGTCTTGGGTTTGGACTCCCTCGATTTCTTGTCAGTTCTCTTAGACATTTGTTCCTTGCTACAACGATGTCCTCTCTCTCCATGAGTATCCTCCTTCCGCTGGTGACTTTCTTATACCTAAAACCAAGAGTCCTGACTATTTTGTTGAGGGAACTTCGTGAGCCAGTGAAATTAGTAGGACGTTCCTGAACTTTTGTCAACAAACTTGCTAATGTATGAAGGTTCCATCTTTCATAAAAGGATAGCATCTCTCCTGAAACAGCCCCTGTCAGAAGTGTCAAGATGGTCAACAGCAGTCGATTTAATCTTCTCAGATTTGATACGATAGACAATTCTCTCTGAAACTTGAGTTGCTGTTGCTGTCGTCTTAATGATTTTATTCATTGTCTTCACGGGATCTGTAAAGTGAAAAACTGAAAAAAATACATTCATTATCACATTACGACTCTGACTGGTAAGCCCACTGCCAGCAGCATGCCTTTGCCTGGTGTTGGAAGTTCCTTCATCTATGCTTTGATCTGTACCGTCTCTTGTGGCCATGGGTGAAATAGGTGAAATATATAGAGAGGCACCTGCTCGATAGCTGATCCTAAGCTGAATTATTCGGGTTATAAGCGGTGTGTGCACAGTCTGCAGACAACTCACCGGCTGTTCCTCCCGCAACCCCACTTCCTAAACTTCTCTTTCAAGCTTAAATTTCCGCCAGAGTATTTTTTTTTCTTAGACGTTATACAACCTTCAGCAATGTACAATAATACAATTTGGTTATTTCCAAACCACTAATGGCATGATTGCGCTAAAAATCTAGCTAGAAATTAAACATTAAACCTCATGCGTTTGAAACATATTTCTAGTCTACGACTCCGGCAAGTGTTGTTCCATAACTTTAAATATTATTATATAAAAAATAATTCGGTATGTAAGTTCTTGATACTTACGTTTATTACAGTTGGCATTTACATAAAATTACATGATTTAGCTCTTAACTCGTTCTGTGACCGTATTATCACAATTCTGAAAGAATGTGAAAACAAAATTGTGAGATTCGGACAACAGGGCATTCATCCAATCAGCGACAAGCAGCTAAGTGCAAGTTTGGCAGGTTTAAAAAAATAGACTTTTTTTTTTTTTGCAGGTGATGCTAATGTAGACTTTAAACATATTTGCATTTGCTATTCCGCGAGTCCTCACGCTTGACATACGCTTTACATAATTCGGGGCTCTCGTTGGCTGTGGAAATAGACTGGATTCCCCAAATTTTTCCTTCCACTTTGCTCATTTTTGGCGGCAAGGTGACTCTTATAAACTTCCTCAAAATAGAAAAATAATGTATTTCTGTCTCTCCATGACGCTTGTTGAGCGTTTCTCTGTTCGGTATTGCAGTGCGTTGTATTTTCTCCCTTCTTTCGTGTCGTGTATTCCTCGTAGCGAAGAGTTGGGGATATTTTTTTTCTCCGCGCTTTTGGAGTTTTCCCCATCTTGACTTATTCTTACATCCGCCATACCTTTTGATTTCATGTTTTATTTATGTTACTGTACAGTACGACTTCTTTCTAGTTTAGGTGTGGCCTTGTTAGTGGGAAATACATTTCAGTGCAGTACAATAATGCCTTGATGAACTGGTCACGTTGCCTTGTAGTATTTTACTGTATTTTCCCATATTCAAATCATAAAAGTTTACAAGTAAATGGCAATTGTAATCATTATAATTCGTAAACATATATATATATATATATATATATATATATATATATATATATATATATATATATATATATATATATATATATATATATGTATATAGTCTCGAAGGCGAAGGGAAAGGGCACCATTATTACAATACGTTTATTATGCCGACGTTTCACAATTGCTATAGTCGCATTTTCAAGGCTGCAATGATTATTAAAAAAACTTCTTACAAAAAAATCACATTAAAACATCGATGTATAAATTATAAAACAAAATAAAAACGGAGGGAATAGGCACAGGACATACCTAAACCGTTTGGTTTTAGTCTTGTTACTGCTACGGTTTAGGTATGTCCTGTGCCTATTCCTCCGTTTTTATTTTGTTTTATAATTTATACATCGATGTTTTAATGTGATTTTTCGTAAGAAGTTTTTTAATCATTGCAGCCTTGAAAATGTGACTATAGCAATTGTCGAAAACGTCGGCATAATAAACGTATTGTAATAATGGTGCCCTTTCCTTCGCCTTCGAGACTGTATCCTGAGTCGAGACTCACCCTACTTGGATATATATATATATATATATATATATATATATATATATATATATATATATATATATATATATATATATATATATATATATATATATATATATATATATATATATATATATATATATATATATATATATATATATATATATATATATATATATATATATATATATATATATATATATATATATATATATATATATATATATATATATATATATATATATATATATATATATATATATATATATATATATATATATATATATATATATATATATTGTTACGTGTGGGAGCTTGGCTAATGAGTTCATTGATTAAGTAACATAATTTATGAGGCCCTGAGTTGCCAAGGACACACATAACCTGTCATTTAAAGCTAAAAGCTAACCTCAAAGACAGACAATTACTTAATGGAATAAGGCCGCCAGCCGAGGAAACACAATACAAGGGATAAGGGTTACCCTGCAATACATGAATTACATTAAACCCCCCTTAGCTCCCAATTGGTCCTGACAAAGAAAGAATGTGTAGTTAGCGAGGAAATTACATGGACTATCTCCCACGTTGGACACAGTCAATTTTCCCTTTGCTTCACATAAAGTTTTAACACAACAGATGTCTGTACTACTATATATCATAGGCAATTTAGTACTGGTAAAGGCTATTTCTCTTCCGAACAATTGGATCGAGACACAAGGCTACCTGAAATGCAGAAAATTACTTACTTAACCTTCCCTAATTCCTATTTACTGCACGGGAATACTTTACACAGTAGTTAAGCAATATTAATTATTCTTACACTAGGCTTCATAGAAGTAAATTGTTTATACCAATACCGTAGATGGTGGCGAAGAGGGAAACCAAAGGAACTGGAAATACAGAAAGAGATACTAGTGAGTCAACGAAAATTTGGCAAATTTCAAACTTACCGTTCACGTGGGTTGTTTGCGCATACAACGGACGTTCAGAAGTCTTGAAAATAGCCGTCATCTCAGCACACTAATATCAGTGAAACAGTAAGAGGGCAAGTGCCAAGAAGTTAGTTACACCTCACGCGCGCGCTTTCTGCAATAGCAGGTCGCTTTCTTGCCCGTCTCCAGTCAAAACAGGGCGACTGTAGTGTCGGACGCCTATGCGTCGGGGCAGTCTGAAATTTGGACAAACATCGTCGATACATAGAATAGGCCAAAGCAGAAGGAAACTTAAGACCACCTTTACTAGTGGTTACTGGGTGAAAACCCTCTCTGTGGGTTAGGTCCCTAATGCTACCCTATTTCTGCTAAAGACGTTATTTTTTTTTAAATACCCAGCCTCCCTTAGCATGGACAGAGACGTCTTCCTGTCTTAGTTAGAATAATATTCCTACAGTAAAAATGCATAGAGGGCGAACAGCAGAATATTTATAAATATATACGAGTTTTTGTTTTCCTTGGGTAATGAATGTGAAAACAAACACAAAGGACATAACAACAGGAATAAGGATGATTATTGCTTTAACCTTGGTTGCAAAACTTATTTTAGCTCAGTTAGTATACCGCATGAACTTTTGGAAATATATGAAAACTCTTCCTGTTATTACGTACCAAAAAAGCCAATCTCGAGGACACTTTTCAACTGTGTTCACAAAAAGAACTGTTCCGTATGCTGTTATTTTGGAGATGGCGAACCATCTTTGTGTGTGTGTGTGTGTGTGTTAGAGAGAGAGAGAGAGAGAGAGAGAGAGAGAGAGAGAGAGACAGAGACAGAGACAGAGACAGAGTTGTGTTAGCCCACTCGTTAAATTCACAGTCTACTGTAATTAGTAGTTCCGCCCCCACCCAAATTTTTTTTCTTATTTTAATGAAAATATGGAGCCACGTGTCGCTGATGAATTTTGAATCGCTTTATCACGTGATATCTATAAATGTTAATGAAACTGAGAACGAAATGAGAGAAGTACTAGCAATACGAGCTGCTAAGCGCTACAAGCACACAGCATAGGGACGATGCCGTGGTGTCGTTTTTTTTACCGCCCATCCCGTAAGGGCTTAGGAACCTGAAATGGGCATCCTTTGTATTACCCAACTAGTGCAGCAGATAATTGCATATTTCATAAGAATCGTTCAGATAGTGAAACAAGCATGAAATTTTGCACAAGTGCTCTTTAAAGTTCCCTCTATCAGAAAAGGGCGCTGGCCACGCAAAAAATTTAATATGGCGGCCAAATTCCAAGATGGCGGCCAGTATCGACAGATTTTGGCTAATTTTTCACTAGAATGGCATGTATTTGCTTCTAGCAATATGGTAAAGCTCTTCCATACTATTTCTTGTGAATATTATGTTTCTGTAGCTTCCCAGTACAGTTTACCTTTAAATATGGGGGCTATATGGCTGCCAAGAAAAGGTAGAAACAATAATTATAATGAGAAATAATGCCCATTCAACAATTATCGTTTTAAGCATGGATCTTGGTTTCTGTGGTTTTAGATCCTAATGAGGCCATCTCTTTCGAATAACTCATCAATTTTGAAGGAAAATTAATAAATGTAAAAGAGTGTATGTCTGCACACAACCAGGGCACACTGGTGGCATCACTGCTGTGTAACTCAGCATGGGGTTCAGTGCCAGCTAATCCAGCTTTACTAATCCTGTAGTCTTAGACTAGTAGTTGTAGTATAGTTTAGTTTAGTGTCCCAAATGCTTTCTAACAGCCCCAGACCAGCTATAGTTAGATAGCCGCACCTGAATAGACAGGATGTGCCAGCGGGAGAGCCGAGCCAAGGGTATGGGGGCTGTACATGATGGTTCATGTACTTACCCGGATGGTGTACAGATCACACGGGACTTAAATGGCACTGGATGAATGATCGGGCTAGGTGTAGGGAGACCGAACCTAGTTGAATCCCATACAGGAATGTGTGCTTTGTTTAAGGTGGAAAAGGATAACCCCTCGGCCTTAATCAAAAGTGAAATCATGGCAGAATGTGATGCCAATCCAATATTGAGCAGTAGAAAAACAAACTGGAGTTTGTGTTGTCTTTGTCAGAAGGACAAAAGAGGTGAGCACTTGACATCACCTCCAAGTCATCATGTCCTAGACCATGATGGGTACACAATGCTGGCAAGGAACATTCCCATGTTCAGTGAAATTAATGAAATGCCACTGATAATGGATCCAGCAAGGCTGGATGAAGGTGATGGCATAGAGGCCACTCTCAGGAAAAATGCAGCAAAATACCATGTGAACAGTCGCTTGTTGTTTAACAACACTAAACTGGACCGTGCAAGAAAGCGACAATCCAATGACCAGACCAGCAACACTGAGACTAGTCGTGCAAAACTGCGCCGAACCAGTCATGACAATGAAGTTTGCATTTTCTGTGAGAAAGTGGCACCTGCATCTGATCTCAGACAGGCTAGTACTAAGGGCCTTGACTTGAAATTGCGTGAATGTGCAGAGATACTTAGTGATGGCAGGCTCCTTGCTAAGTTGACTGGTGGGGATGTCATTGCACAGGAGTTTAAGTATCACCATGCCTGTCTTTGTGCCCTCTACAACAGAAAAGGTCCTACCTGAGGAGCCTTGAGAAAGACCAAGGTAGCACTGAGTCAGAATCAGATGTGTATCCACTAGTTCTGTCAGAACTGATGACATACATTGTTGAAAACAACCTTTGTTCAGATGATCCAGTCACATTTCGGCTGGCAGATATTTGCCACCTCTACCAACAACGTCTGGAACAATTAGGTGTAGAGTCACCAAGTGTAAATTCCACGAGACTCAAAGACAAACTTCTGGCAGAAATTCCAGAACTTGAGGCTCATAAATCTGGCAGAGATGTATTACTTGCATTTCAAAAGGATGTGGGAAAAGCACTTGCTCAATCATCTGATCTTTCAGAGGCAGTTATCATTGCTAAAGCAGCAAATATTCTCAGAAAGTCTATACTTGATCATCAGTCACGGTTTGATGGCACATTTTCTGAGGCTTGTGTACGAAATTCTGTGCCTCCTCTCCTGCTCCAGTTTGTAGGGATGGTTGAGCATGGGGCTGACATCAAGTCACAGTTATGATTTGGAGCATCAAAGTCAGACCAGGCCATTGCACAGCTCATGCAGTTCAACTGCTACTCCCGATACAAAGAGGGAGCAACAACTCATAGACACTCCAAAGACAGAGAAACACCATTCCCAGTCTACATGGGACTCTCAGTCTATGCCAAAACCAGGAAGAGAAACCTGGTTGAAATGCTACATCAGTATGGCCTCAGTATCTCTTATGACAGAGTACTGGAGGTCTCTGCACAGTTAGGAGATGCCACAGTTAGCAAATATGTGGAGGAGGGTGTGGTCTGTCCCCAGTACTGCGAAAAGGGTTGTTCACCACTGCAGTGATGGACAACATCGACCACAACCCATCTGCAACTACTGCCACTACCTCCTTCCATGGAACTAGCATCTCCATATTTCAGCACCCCACCAAGGAGAACACTGGACAGGAAAGACAGCAACTAAAGTTTGCACCTGAGAAAGTGAGGTCGGTGCCTGAATTGCCGGACACATTCACAAACATCTCACCAGCTTCCTTTCAAACAAAGAACCCTGTGCCACCAAACACTGCAATACCAAAGCCACCCACAGATATCTTGGGGCCACAGCTTGCACTGGAGTATCAGTGGCTAGACAAGGTCATAGTCACCCAGGAAATAGATGATGCAGTGAATCTGACGTGGTCAGCTCATCACGCTTCAATGAAGAGAAGCCCAGAATTTGAAGTAACCATAACTTCATTGCTTCCTCTCCTGCGTGATCAGGCTCATTCTGTTGCTACGATCAAACACGTGATGCAGAAAGTGCAGGATGTCACTGATTTTCTGAACCCTGGCCAGATACCCATAATCACAGCTGATCAGCCAATCTATGCCGTAGCAAAGCAGGTGCAGTGGCAGTGGCCTGATCAGTATGGCGAAGACAAGTATCTGGTAATGTTTGGTGGTCTGCACATTGAGATGGCAGCAATGACATCTCTTGGTACTCTTCTTCATGGCAGTGGTTGGACAGGAGCTCTGGTGGAGGCAGGAGTTGCTTCATCTGGAACTGCAGAATCCTTCCTGTCAGCTGCAAGTGTAACCAGGACACGGCAGATGCACCAGGTTACAGCCTCTAGTTTGTACAAACTCCTGAGGACAGCATACACTGACTACTGTGCTGAGAAAGCAAACAACAATGAGCAGGCATTAGAGTTTGAGGAGTGGTGTGACCTTCGAAGACAGCAGAGTCCACAGTTCCACTTCTGGCACATGGTGTTGTCTATGGAACTTGTGATATTCCTACTGATCAGGTCCTTCCGTGAGGCCAATTTTTGTCCTCTACTGCCAGGCATTGCATGAGCTGATACCCTACTTCTTTTCCAACAATAATACAAACTATGCTCGTTGGCTGCCTATTCACCTCAGGGACATGCTTACCTAGAGAGTTCACACCCAGAGTTGCACAAGGAGTTCAAGGCTGGCAACTTTGTTGTGCACAAGACCAGTCGCCAGTTCTCAGCAATGGCTCTTGACCAAGCTCATGAGCAGACCAATGCCTTTATAAAGGCTGATGGCGGAGCCATTGGGCTGACTGAAGATCCGTCAGCACTCAGAAGATGGATGGTGGCTGGCCCAGAGATCATCCGCTTGGTGTCTGCATACGAAACAGAGGTTCAAAGTAAGGAGTCTAATGAGCAGACAACACACCATGAACAAACACCTCATGCGCAGAAGACATTCTTGGAGAGAGTCAGCAAGCTGTCATTGGCTTTGCAACACTTGGGAAGTCCTTTTCAGGAAGAGAGCCAGGATCTGTATTCCATTGACAACAAAGACATTGCCCACCCCAGCTCAGCAGAACTTCTACAGACACACCTTGACAGAGGCCGCACTAAATTTCAGAAGTTTTCAGACTCTTTGGCAAACAATGCAGTCTCCTTCTATGAGCCGATAAAGAAGAACAGAACTGACTTCTTCAGGCAAGAAGCTGCTCCTGTAGAACAGTCAAAGCAGAAACTTCTGAAGGAGGATTGCCAGCTTTTCTCAAAGCTATTTATATCCTGTCAGAGCCGTGAATGTGATCTGCAGGAATTCTTCCAGCACGAGAATCAAACATTCCCAGCTTCCCTTAGTGAGGGTGGTAGGCTGTACACATGTCAGAAGTCTCAGCTGACCTCGGTCCTGGAGAGTCATGTTACACTAGAAGACAAAGAACCAAAGACTGATGTCCTCATTGTAGATGGATCAGCTTTGGTCCATGCCTTGCCACCAAAGAAAGGAAAGACCTTTGAGGGCTATGCACTTTGCGACTTCTTGCCTGTGATACAATCCTATAGCAGCAAGTACACATCATCACATCTTGTATTTGATGTATACAATACATCCAGCCTCAAAGCTGAGACCAGGCTCCAACGTGGTCAAGGAGGAAGGCGCAAGGTGACAGACAAGAACACAATTCCATCCAACTGGCGCAATTTCCTAAGACACGATGCCAACAAGACAGAGTTGTTCCAGTTCCTGGCAGACAAAGTTGCCCAGATGTCTGCCACAAATGTTGTCATTGCCACGAAAGGGTCTGCTGTCCTCAGCACTCATGAGGCTAGTCTTCAGGGACTGGAAAAGTGCTCTCATGAGGAAGCTGACACCCGCATCTTTCTCCATGCCAAATATGCCACAGAACATGGAGCCAAGACCATCACGGTTAAAGCAAATGACACAGATGTTCTTGTCGTTGCAGTCAGTGCTTTCTCCACTCTCCACAATCTAGGGCTAGAGAAGCTATGGGTGGCATTTGGCCAAGGCCAGAACCTGCGCTGGATTGCTGTGCATGACCTGTGCAACTCTCTGGGCCAGGAGAAGGTGAATGGCATGCTCTTCTTCCATGCGTTCACAGGCTGTGATACAGTGTCAGCCTTCCGGAGCAAGGGCAAGAAGACCGCCTGGCAGACATGGAACATCTTTCCAGAGGCCTCCACTGTGTTCTCCAAACTGAGTCACTACCCTCTCAGAGTGGAAGAGAGTGACCTGAAGGTCCTGGAGAGGTTTGTCATACTTATGTATGAAAGATCCAGCACTGCTGGCACTGTGGATGAGGCTAGACTTGATATGTTTGCCAGAAAACAAAGGGCATATGAGGCCATTCCACCAACCAGGGGAGCTCTCCTCCAACACACCAAGCGTGCTGCGTACCAGGCTGGTTGTGTGTGGGGGCAGGCCACCCAGTGTCAGCCACAGCCAGAGAACCCTGCTGAGTGGGGATGGCAAAAGTCTGGTGAAGCATGACAAGTCCTCTGACAACCAACTCGCCCTTAGCCAAGAGTTGCCAACAGCTTACCAAATGTGGATGCAAAGCAGGCTGTCGGGAAAGGTGCAAGTGCTACAAGCTGGGTCTTCCCTGCACAGCTCTGTGCACTTGCAAATGTGAAGTCTAGATAAATATTGCCCTCTCTTCAGTAGATAATCTAGCTTGAGCATCCAACGTGTCATGCTATGCCTACCTTCTTATCCTCGAATTTTTCAAAGGTGTAGGTTGAGAGACCTATACATAGATTGGTTGCGTTTAGTCCGTATTTCTCTTCTTTTCTTTTTATGGTTACAGTCTTAGACACAATGTTGTATGTGACCATACCATTACTATTTCAGTTGAAAATAGCATATTAGTTAAACTGTCTGATCACATGAATATACCATTAAATAAAAACAGTTGGTCTCTATGTTCTGCTAGCGCTGTGGATAGAAAAAAAAACTTTTATGGTAACCATTTTGTACGCCATCTTGGTTACAATTCATTTAGTAAGGGTTTTCAATAAAATGTGTGGTATGGAACATTTTATAACCTAAAAGTCGAGGTTTAAAAAAAAAAAACTGGCATATTCCATCCAATAGATGCTCCCAAACCAGTGAATCTCAACATAGATGGCGGCCATTTTGAAAAATAGCCGCCATCTTGGATTTTCAGGTGGCCAGCGCCCTTTTCTAAGAGAGCGTAGTCTTAGGAATGTTTGTGCCAAATTTCATGCTTGTTTCACTATCTGAACGATTTTTACAGCAATCTGCTGCACTAAACAGGGCATTTTCCGAATGAAGTATTATACCATAAATCGCTCTCTCTCTCTCTCTCTCTCTCTCTCTCTCTCTCTCTCTCTCTCTCTCTCTCTCTCTCTCTCTCTCTCTCTCTCTCCATATAGTTGTATATATTGAATACTTAGTTTATATTCACCCATCATTGATGTTCTGCCATTATAATATGAAAAAAAAATGTGGAGTGAAAGCGGCTTCAAACAATTATTGGAAATAGGAAATTGACAGGCATTATCACACAAGGCATTTTTATCGTATTTTTCCTACACGTTTTCTTAAACTAGGGCAACATAAACATCGCTTTTTGATAGTATTCAGTAAGTTATAGCACTCTCACGACTGGTCCTCTATAAGAGAAAGCTGCCCGTGTTTATAGGTTAACTAAAATAACAGAGTATTTTTTTGTTTATTTTATTCATAATTATGAAATTTCATTTTAAAATATCAGAGAATTATTTTTTATGTATTTGTGTTTATTCTTTCGGTAGTTTTAGAAACGTTTGCATGAAACAAACTCTCATATCTTATATTTTTTAATCCAGTAATGTGCGAGAAGGGAAGCTCTATTGTGAATTATGCATAATGAAAACTATGCGCAAAGCCTTTCCTCATTAATTCAGTTCCCAGCTTATAGCTTATAATTACCAGGACAAAGGAATGAAACTTCAGTTGTCACGATAATAATGTTGCTATTTTATATCATGAGTATCTTTTATAAAGGAAAATCCTTGTGGTCGGAAGTCTATGAATCATCCTTAAGTGTTTGGAAAGGGGAAAGGGAGACAGAGAGTGTGGTCTAGGCATTTTTTTTTCAATAATGCAATCATATATGCAGATTTAGTCTCCACAAACAGGGCGCTTAAATGGGCTGCTCTGTGAGGTAAAAACTGACAATAGAGCTGAGAATAGGTATAATTTTGTCCTCTCTCTCTCTCTCTCTCTCTCTCTCTCTCTCTCTCTCTCTCTCTCTCTCTCTCTCTCTCTCTCTCTCTCTCTCTCCACTTCTTGTTTCTCCTCACTTTTTCCAATAGAAGTAGAAAAAGACGGGACGTGATTTTGTTGTCGAGAGGATAGTGGTATTGAATAGGAATTCTTTTTATTAAGGAGAAAATTAAGTCTCATCTTTTTTGGCCAAAAAAATGGAACGTAGTTATATTTTTACTGACAGCAATTAAGAGAGAGAGAGAGAGAGAGAGAGAGAGAGAGAGAGAGAGAGAGAGAGAGAGATAATGGGTACTTGCTGAATGCTCGAATCTTGAATTAAGCTATGATGTATACGGAGACTATATCTTTGGTGATGTAAATATGAAAACATTTAGGATCAGTGGATTTTGTTTACCTTATATGAGGCGATTCTCTTTTGCTCTATATGCATATATATATATATATATATATATATATATATATATATATATATATATATATATATATATATATATATATATATATATATATATATATATATATATATATATAACTAAATGAGAGAAATGCATTTTAAAGTCATAAAAACTTCAAACTAGATTGCTTATCACCAATTTTTTTTTTTTTTTTCAAAGAATGATACCCGTTTGGCCAGCCATAACCTCGCTTTATACCTCATGTAACTAAATCTCATTCTGTACAGTTTGTTAATTTTGTTACCAAGCTGCTGTTATTGTGACTGAAGCATTTTCGTCCGCTAGTGTGTATATCAGTGCTAGGTTTCTTGCCCATGTGATAAAGAAGATATGCGAATAAATGTATATAAATATTGTTTGAAAACATGGCAGTATTTTGGAAGAGTTGAAATTTCTGCCAAGAAGAATAATATGCAGCTGCATTGGCGGGAGGCATTTAAAAGCTGCTGAAAAGAATATTCCAATTTTGAGGCGTTTAGGAGAGAACAGGACTGGCGTAGCTGACCTTTGATGTTGTAACGCCAGCTTAATAGTCTAATCTGTTGTCTGATAGGAAGAGCGTCGCTTCATGCTCTAGTGATTTCTTTTGATCGTCTCCGTGTAAGAGAGAGAGAGAGAGAGAGAGAGAGTTCTGTGAAAGTGAACGTAGCAGAGAGAGACGATAACAGCATTTTAATGGAAGTATATTTTTCATATAAATTTACTATCGCTTTGTATACCGAATGAAATGTCTACAGTGTAGTGCCTGCGATAAACAATTTTTAGTTGCTTCCAGTTTACGCCGTAATATGCTGAGAGAGAGGGAGTTGGTGCGTCCCAGAATTATCAAAATCATCCTTCACCAAGTTTAAGTCGAGTGTTGGCTGATAAATGGGCGAGGTAAAGAAGGTGAAATTCGAGACGAAATGCTGATTTTCCGTGATCATTCACGTCAGAAGTAGGTGTTATTCTAACTAAAAGAAATAAAAACAAAAAGAAAAAAAATAGACGCATTTGGTTTTAATGCTAGAATAAAGTTAAAGTAAAATAATTCAAATATGGAGATATAGTAAATCTGTTATTATCCTTTCTCGTGACGAAAAGACAAAGTAAAATAGAGGTTTGGTCGAGTTTGATGAATAGGAAAGAAAAAATGGAATTAAATGTTCAGAAGAATGAATGAATTAAGTTTTTATTATTTATGTTAGGATTTACGATGGAAAAAATATTTGTATAATATTCTCGTTATTTTAGGTTAATCTGAGACTGAAAATGAGAAATAGATATATACGTAGAAATAAAAAATGTGTGAAACGCTTTCATGAACATTATCCATCCGAAGAGTTCAAGTGAAAATAATAACATATTTCAAATAATGATGAATTATTATTCAATCAAATATTTTCTAAGCTCCTTACTGTCTCTTTCATGAGCCATATGATTTTCAGACCAGTAGAGGATCACTGAAGGGACATGTATGGGATCTCTCTCTCTCTCTCTCTCTCTCTCTCTCTCTCTCTCTCTCTCTCTCTCTCTCTCTCTCACACACACACACACACACAAAGACGTATCTGTCATCACATATCAAACACGTGCGTTTATTACTTCAAATATAAACCAAGTTAAAAGATCCACATTTATGAAAAGCCAATGGTCGGAGCCTTCGATACCTTAAGAGAATATTGTACATTCCGGTTGAGAGCATGTGCGATTATTGAGTGTATAAACGAGTAACTTTTGTGTGGAAATGGAATTGCCAGTGATAAGCAAGGAGAAAAGCACATCCAGTAACCAACTGTAGTGACAGTCGGTTTATTATATATCCATTGGGATGACATGCAGGTGTTTATGCTCAGTGAAGAACCTCATTTGACCAACCAGGCAGTTCATCAAAACATTCCAATGTGCCATCGAGCAGTGTTTCAAATGGCCCATAAGGGAAACGTCTAAGAATTCTTTCGAATGTGAAGGTAACCTAAAGGGCAGAACAGCATCTCCGATCACAGAAATGGTCAGGCGAATGTCTTAACGTTCTTCAGCACATGGTCGAATCTAATACAAATGACACCACGTTATTCGTGTTTTTTTTATGTCTGTAAAACTGTTTCCTCGTTCCAAAGCCTTTGGATTTCAGGCAGTTTGTTTTTCCTGTCTGTTTATTCATTTGTTGTTCTCTTCAGAACCAACTGGTTTTCATCATTTAGCATTTCTCTGCAACTTCCTTTTGATCAATAGATAGGTGTTTTTTCCTACATCTTGTGTTTGACTCACTTGCTGACATTATTATTCAATTTTTTTACCTAACGATTCGAGAAACTAGTGAATATCTTATATTAAAATTTAATATATTTTCAATGATTATATGTCTCTCTAGAGGAAACTTTTCAATATGGTAGTTAGAGTATCGCCTCTTATGTACATGTAGGCAACCGTTTAGTGTTGTCTCAGTCATTATTAGCTCTGTTGAAACACTCACTACAATATTCTGCTTACGTTAGGTTGTTGGTTTAAGGACAAGCCTTAATTTTACTTAGAAGCTCAGTAAATCATGAATAGTTAGTATTTTGAATAGTCGTCTTACCTAAAGAGCAGTAAAGGACCAGTCGTAAAAATGTCTTTTCCGCTTCATGCTTCTCATTTCCTTTTTGACAAGACTTACCAGCCTTGGATGAATAAATACGGCCACTTTAAAATAATGCCTGTCGGTGGCTTCTCCGTCATCGCCAGCACGACCACGGCACGTCTTCAGCTTCCTTTCCCTGGTTCTTTCCTTCCTTCCCCCTATTACTCCAAGGCACCTTCACGTAGACGTGATTATATTAGGGAAATAGCAAGAGGCAATTTACGGGTGTGTCAGGATGCCCACAAGCGCACCGAGTGAGAAACTTGCATTGTTTATGCAAATCCCCTCTGGTGTTAAGTTGTTCTTTCCGGCGGGCCTCCTTTCTGTATAAGATGGAAATGTAGATGCTGTTATCTTTAGATTTTCCGGGAATTAAATGTATAGGGCGTTACGTGTGTGTGTGTGTGTTTTGCATTTTCTATTAAGGGAGGACATAGACAAAAATTGTATTTCATAAAATATATGATTTATTTCCTTCTGTGTTGCACTTGAGGCGGGTCGATTTAATTCAATGTTCCATTTTTTGCAGGTCTTTCCAGGGCAGCTATTTAGAGGGAAATAAAGATTTAACAGTAGTGGAGCCAAATTTGAAGCATATTCTCATTTTAAACACCTTGTTCGACTTGGGAATTGCAGCAATTCCGTGAATAATCAGACTTTACGGGAGATTTGATAAGATGGTCAAGAATGTACTTGTATGTAGTTAGATTCAATTTTTGCACTTGATGTTGCGCATTCTGTCTGCACATATCTAAGTAGTTTCAGTTAGACAGTGGCTCTTTCATTTTCATTCTCAGTCCAAAAATTTTTAATTTGCTAATTCAGAATAAGAGAGAGAGAGAGAGAGAGAGAGAGAGAGAGAGAGAGAGAGAGAGAGAGAGAGAGAGAGAGAGAGAGAATAAACATACCATTTTAAAGTCTTCGTACTTCGACCTGGCTATCTCTGATATCCAGTCTGGAGCTGCATTTAATCTTATCTCATTGTTTATGTTTCATTCATGAATATATTGTTTTCGTTTTCTCAACGCATTTTTACTATATTATCATCATCCTCTTCATTTTTTATTTCTTTTTAGTTTATGAAATAGTTTTATTTACCATTACACTTTTAATCTTACTTTGCAGTTTTGAGGAAATATGATGTTACATTCTTGCAGTTTGTCACCTTCCATGTTCCCACATGTAAATTTCTTTTCTGATTATCCATTAACTTTAGTTTCGCTCGTGCGTTTCATCTTGTTGTATATGTGCTTGGCATGTTTGCCTAAGATGTATAAATATATCTGTTTTGACCTCTCTGGGGTTAGCGTTTGAGACACCAAATGAAAATAATAGGAAACGGAAGGTCCCAGGCAACAATTTCGAAACATAAAAACTTGGGTGCTGTTTATTTTAGTGCAGTTTATATACATAACTGTAGGTCAGTACTATTTGTGGACCATTCATCTTCCTGTTATCACACCCCATCTTCCCACGGGAAATAGTTTCATTTATATTTCTGTTTTTATCCGCTTGACAACCGCTTGGGTAGATATAGAAAATGTTTCGCTGTTTGTTTGTGTGTCTGTCAGTTCGTAGCAGATTTGTTTCTACATATCTTGTATGAAAAGGATTTTATTATCCAAAACATAGTTTGTACTTGACACGCCTTTGAATGAGTAGTGGCATAGTATACTTAACTGAATTATTTTTGTGTGTGGGGTGGTTGGGGTTGGGGGAATCTCGGATTGTCATAATTGTCACTTATACAATTGTCATTTCGAATGATAATTTCATGTGGCTTCCGCTGAACGTGAGCTTTGATGAATTATAAGGTGGTCCGGTTTGCCTTATTTGAAAGAATGCCTCATTATTATCATTCTAAAATTTAAAAAGAATATTTATGGTCGCCTACCTTCAGCGCTGGAAGACAGCTTTTATTTATGTGCCTTTTTTGTACCATTCTGTTACATATACATAGAACGATTTCTCGTAACTTTAATTATTTTAACTGATTTTATCTAAATTTATTTTCACTTTTGTAACATGCCTAAATCTTATTTACTTTAACAAAATGTAGGTTAATAAATCCTTTTTCTCACACATTCTTTCCTGTGAGAACTATTTTTTATAATTTTCTTTGAACGGAGCCTGCGCTCCCACAACTATGACTCAGTGATTGTAAGGTCACTCTTCAAAATTAATTTGATCTGGGAAATACATTTTCAAGTCGAGAACCAAAACTCCATAAGGTCTTACCTGCATATAAGGGCCTGCCATGAAGTAGGAGGTACATAGGCTTTCGACGAAAATGTTTCTTGTCGAAGAATAGCCGGGCGTCTTGGTGACTGCAAAACTCCCGGAAATCCTTGTTAACAGAATAGTTCATTCAGTAGGATCATTAGTTTTCAAGTTGAAATTTGATTCAATTCTTGAGGATGAGGGAAGGATCCCCTATAGCCACTTGAGCCGGCTTGTACTTGAAGACCTTCAGGTTCACATCCGACCTCCATTCATCTCTAGCTTGGTGAATTGCTTGATCAGAAGTAAAAGACAAGGAGGCGACGCTCCCTTTTGGCGCGAGAAAGCCTCAACGCATGCGTCGTGATGTCCTTTGTATTAACTTTATATGCATTGCAAAATAAAGACCTTATTTCTTTGCTTTCGACTTGATTATTAATACTTGTACGGCAATTTGAAGTTAGAAAATTAATTAAATATTTAATGCATTAATATTTAAATGAAAATTTAAGTAAATGATTTAAAATTTTCACATTCCCACTTGCAATGACCTAACAAGCAGAAATTATTGCAGCCTTTTATCTTAATATGAAACAAAGCAAAATGCGACAGTGTATTCTGATATATATATATATATATATATATATATATATATATATATATATATATATATATATATATATATATATATGTGTGTGTGTGTGTGTGTGTGTGTGTATTATGTATGTATGTACGTATGTATGTATGTATGTTTGTTTCATAAAGTAATATCAGCAAGGTAAAATAGGAGTCTACTGAAAAGTGTAGGTTCAGCTCCTTAGGTATTTTCAAAAGTTTTCGTTGCGAAACCCTCTTGAAGTTCAGCTTCCTGTTTTTTTTTTTTTTTTTTTTACACAAATTCAGGTTTTTGGATCTCTTAAGTTTAGAGGCTTAGGTGATTAAAGCTTATATCCTGAAACATTTCGATTTTTGGGTGTTTAATCACTGTGAAGTCGCCGATGCCGGAACCGAGAAAATCACTGGCAAGGATCCTAAAGCGATGCGTGACGTAAACATAATATGACGTCATGAGGCTCCACCCATCCACCAATTAGACGGTGTCACGGTGAATGGATATGCTTACACAGTCTAGGCTTCAACAGTTCGATAGCAGGATAAGAAATTGTCCCCGTGGTTGCAAGACTGCATTTGTGCTGCGGCTTGCCACTTTGTATACAAGCGAGAAGACCCATGGCAAGATTTACTATAGAATAAATAGGTAATTATTTCTATAGTGGGTAATTGTTACTTGGCCACACCAGAAGTGTGGGCAGGAGCTGTTAGACAATTCCGTCATTTTGAAGAGTACTGGAAGTCGGACAATATCCATGAGAGCGTGGAACCAGTCATCACTGACATCGCTAGCGAAGATGAGGACGGGAATGATGACCTCTTCCTCGAGAGTGACAATGAAGATATTTTATAAATAAATTATGTATAGTGTTAGAAGTTTTATTTGTACAGTCGGCCACAGGAATAAGTATACACATTTCAGCCACACGGGCTGGTTGTGATCTGGTAACACTGGAACTGTGCATCCAGACGCACGATGAAATTCGCACCTCTACACCTCTTCCCCCAAATTTTTTCCTCTATCCTTCACTCCCACCCTTTCAAGCACACGTTTATATAACTTCTGCTCCCTCTCTCTAATTTCTCCTTTAAGGAAAATAATATAACTGAGTCTATTCTGTAGGTTTATTTTCTCATCATGGAGGCGAGAAAACCCGTCTGTTCAACTTTTGTCGTAATAATATTATTACCTGCTGTTACTGACAGAAGAATTAACTCGGTTTTCGTGGAGCTCTCTTGTAATAATGGGATTTAGCTATCTACCAATAAAAGCCTTATCTATCAAATAACAGGATACCTACTACTCTTTAATTTTAATTGTAATATCAACAACCGCATTCCAAATTCTTATTATTACAAAGACAACTAGCATCAGATCGTGTAGGACCTTACGTAACCCAAATTAAGCATGAAGAAATAAAGAAGACACAAGTTAAAGAGAGAAAGACCTCCATAGGCCTAGAAGACACTGAAGGAGGAGGAAGAAAGAGACAGTTATAAGAGAGAGGACAACAGCAAGAAGGAGGCAGACGGAAAGGAGACACAGTGAAATAGAGCTGATAGAGTGTGGCTGGTGTTAGAAGGGGCGCCATTACCCTCTTAAGTATAATGGGAGCAAAGGTCTTGACTTAGTAAATGTCGTACGGGTTATTATGGCAGTCTATTCTTAGTTATGGTTGAACGTTTGTTTGGTCACAACCGACAATCACTGGATCTAATTCTCGTATTTTTGTGCATGATTTGAACTGCTCGGCATACGTTTACATTTATCTATCGATGGCAAGCATGTGCAGCTTTTTGTTTGTTTGTTTGTGTTCGTTCTGCAGTTGAGAATTTCCACGTTAAGAATGTATCAAGTAATAATGGGATTATATCCTTGTACTCGTATATATATATATATATATATATATATATATATATATATATATATATATATATATATATATATATATACTATATATATCATTTGACGTCCACACCTGATATTAGTAACATTTTTAACGTATACATAATTAAGGGACAAATATTACAGTACCCTATTATTAAGGATACACAATAGATTGAAAAATAACCATTTATTATTAAATATGTTATATAATAAGACATGACCAAAAACAAACTATTACTTAGTCTCAATGAAAGCAGATTACCCTTCAACCAACAACATTATCTTGGTTTTATTAAGATTTTCTCAACAAATTCATCCGCTACTAAAAAAGTTTCCTCCCTTCTATTAGAGTATCAGTATTTAGTCCATCCACCATCGTTGGCGATGACATCTTGTAGTCTACTGGGGACGGAGGCTACATGATTGTAGACGATGCGTTGATTTCTTCTGAATATCTCCCATTCGGACATGGTGTGCTGGAGGAGCTGCCTTGATGATCGCTCTTGGCCTGGGATCCAAGAGTTGACGATGGTCCCCCAGCAATTTTCCAAGGGATTCATATCACACCCCTTACTTGGCCAGTCCAGCAGGTCAATGTCTCGTTGCTCCTCAAACCATCGCCTAACTATCCTGGCTGTGTGAATGGGACAGTTATCCATATATAGTATATATTAATAATTTTTTACAAGAGGCGTCAAATTGTGAAGGGTGAGCTGGACATAACCTTTAATTTAAGGTTCTGCCTGTTTTTCCCTGTTTAGATTTCTCCTTTCTCCTGGTTTGAAAAGCTGAGAGATATTCCACCTACGACCCCTCTCAAAGAGCTCGAAGCCATAAGCCACGTGGAGTTGAAGTCTATCGTGGAGAGGAAGAAGGTGGAATTTCACTTAGCTTTTCAAACCAGGAGGAAGAAGAGATCTGAACTGGGAGACAGAACCTTACGTTAAAGATTATGTCCACCTCACCCTTCCGACAAATGACACCTCATATGATGCTTGCATATCATATCATATCTATATATATATATATATATATATATATATATATATATATATATATATATATATATATATATAAATTTCTGACTCACGTCAGGATCAACCCAGGTCTCTCAGGTGGAAAGCAAGGGCGTTATCCACTGGGCCACACAAGTCTAAAAGAAGTTGGAACCTGAGAGCAACTGCACCCAAGGAATTACCCGGGCAAGCTAACTGCTTGCATACCAGCAAGTTTTCCCCAACTTCCCGACTCAGCAATGACCCAATAGACAACATTTCATTCGAATTATCCCTTCTGAGTTAGCTTGCCCAGGTAATTCCTTGGGTGCAGTTGCTCTCAGGTTCCAACTTCTTTTAGACTTGTGTGGCCCAGTGGATAACGCCCTTGCTTTCCACCTGAGAGACCTGGGTTCGATCCCGACGTGAGTCAGAAATTTATTTCTGTTCCACACGTGATTGTGTGTTGATGATTTCTATCTTATTCACTCAGAAGGGATAATTCGAATGAAATGTTGTCTATTGGGTCATTGCTGAGTCGGGAAGTTGGGGAAAACTCGCTGCTATGCAAGCAGTTAGCTTGCCCAGGTAATTCCTTGGGTGCAGTTGCTCTCAGGTTCCAACTTCTTTTAGACTTGTGTGGCCCAGTGGATAACGCCCTTGCTTTCCACCTGAGAGACCTGGGTTCGATCCCGACATGAGTCAGAAACTTATTTCTGTTCCACACGTGATTGTGTGTTGATGATTTCTATCTTATTCACTCAGAAGGGATAATTCGAATGAAATGTTGTCTATTGGGTCATTGCTGAGTCGGGAAGTTGGGGAAAACTCGCTGGTATGCAAGCAGTTAGCTTGCCCAGGTAATTCCTTGGGTGCAGTTGCTCTCAGGTTCCAACTTCTTTTAGACTTGTGTGGCCCAGTGGATAACGCCCTTGCTTTCCACCTGAGAGACCTGGGTTCGATCCCGACGTGAGTCAGAAATTTATTTCTGTTCCACACGTGATTGTGTGTTGATGATTTCTATCTTATTCACTCAGAAGGGATAATTCGAATGAAATGTTGTCTATTGGGTCATTGCTGAGTCGGGAAGTTGGGGAAAACTCGCTGGTATGCAAGCAGTTAGCTTGCCCAGGTAATTCCTTGGGTGCAGTTGCTCTCAGGTTCCAACTTCTTTTAGACTTGTGTGGCCCAGTGGATAACGCCCTTGCTTTCCACCTGAGAGACCTGGGTTCGATCCCGACGTGAGTCAGAAATTTATTTCTGTTCCACACGTGATTGTGTGTTGATGATTTCTATATATATATATATATATATATATATATATATATATTTATATATAACAGCATTACCATTGCCTACTAAATTAATACCAGATGAATGATAGACATTTTGTAGTTACGACACTCAGTGCCGAGTCGTTGCGAGTCATAAAGGAAACAAACGCCGTGAGTAGTTTCTTAAAACAAGGAAAAATCACCCTTGAAGTTTGAGGCTAGAAGATGGTGAATACTTCAAGAACCAACAACCATACAACTACTTCGTTCTCACGGAGCTCAAATGTTGCTTGTTTCTGTTCTGAATCGCAAGGACTCATATATTTTTACATTTTGTAAAAAGTACTGTATAAATAGAACAAGTTAATAATACAAGTTAATGAAACCAGCACTACAGCAGAGTTTTCCCTATTACTGCAATTTGCGAGATGAAACTCTACATACTTGCATGAACAGAATGCGCTCTGGGTAGGGAAATGCCATGGCTCGAACCGTTGGGACCATCACTTCTTCCAGTATTTCAAGGTATTGGTCGGCGTTGAATCTTCCCTGTATTTCTGCCAGTTCACCGAGGGTGTATAAGTTAACCCATCCCCAGACGTTACAGGTAACGTGGCCACTTCTGGCTTGTTCGTAGATGTGCTCACTGGAGTATCTTGTATTATTGCGTCGCCAACAGTGCAACTGTCCGTGCGAGGTCGACGCAAATGTTTTCTCATCTGAAAAAACGACTCTTGCCCAGAAACCTAAGTCTTCGTTGACATACTGCCGGGCAAAATGAAGGCGGTTTATCCGATGTCTCTCCTGTAATTTCTCTTTAACGGCAGGAACTCTGTGGTGCACTCCAGCACTGTGGAGACGACGTCGTACCGTTTCACTGGAAACTTGCAGTTCAAGATTGTCTCGTATGTCACATGCATTTGTGAAGGGATTTGAAGTTACTTCGTTCAGAATTCTCCTGTCATCTTCGGGAGTAGTTTTTCTTGGACCCCCAGGTCTTGGCCTGTCGCGAAGATCACCTTCCTCTTCCCATCTTCTGCACCACTTATATACGGTTTTTCTTGTTAATCCAGTTTCTCGAGCTATATCAGACACAGAGAGTCCAGTCTCTCTCATTCCAATAATTCTCCCTCTTAGTGCGATTTTCTCTTGAGCAGGTTCCATTTCAGACGAGAGGTGTTTTTCTTCCGTGAGTTAGTTCCTTTATGGTCCTTGGTTGGGATGGTAACTCGCTTGTCGACTCTGTTAGAACTTAGAGGATTCGAAGCATTTAATTGAGGTATTGGACGAGATCATGAAGTGTTGGAGGGCAGGAAGAGAGAATATTGGCCCTCGCTTGGCAGGTCCTATGTTATATGGTAACACGGATACAGAATATTCATGGTTTCCCAGAAGCCTAAAGCCCTTCACGGTAACTCTACAATATCTTTACACAACGTAAACAACCCACATATTGTCCCAAGGTTGCTGTCAGCTCACTTTGTTAAATAGCGTCTTTTATTGGTAGATAGCTAAATCTCATGATTACAAGAGAGCTCAGCGAAAACCGAGTTAATTCTTCTGTCGGTAACAGCAAGTAATAATATTATTACGACAAAAGTTGAACAGACGGGTTTTCTCGCCTCCATGATGAGAAAATAAACCTGCAGAATAGGTTCGGAGTTATTATTATTTTTCGTTAAAGCAGAAATCAGAGAGAGGGAGCATAAGTTATAAACGTGTGCTTGAAAGGGTGGGAGTGAAGGATGGAGAGAAAAATGTCCGAATGGGAGATATTCAGGAAAAATCAACACATCGTCTACAATCATGTAGCCTCCGTCCCCAGTAGACTACAAGATGTCATCGCCAACGATGGTGGATGGACTAAATACTGATACTCTAATAGAAGGGAGGAAACCTTTTTGGTAGCGGATGAATTTGTTGAGAAAATCTTAATAAAACCAAGATAATGTTGTTGGTTGAAGGGTAATCTGCTTTCATTGAGACTAAGTAATAGTTTGTTTTTGGTCATGTCTTATTATATAACATATTTAATAATAAATGGTTATTTTTCAATCTATTGTGTATCCTTAATAATAGGGTACTGTAATATTTGTCCCTTAATTATGTATACGTTAAAAATGTTACTAATATCAGGTTTGTATACGTCAAATGATATATATAATTATACATATAATATATATATATATATATATATATATATATATATATATATATATATATTATATATATATATATATATATAAATATATATATATATATATATATATATATATATATATATATATATATATATATATATATATATATATATATATATATAAGGATATAATCTCATTATTACTTGTCACATTCTTAACGTGGAAATTCACACCTGCAGAACGAACACAAACAAACAAACAAAAAAGCTGCACATGCTTGCCATCGATAGATAAATGTAAACGTATGCCGAGCAGTTCAAATCATGCACAAAAATACGAGAATTAGATCCAGTGATTGTCGGTTGTGACCAAACAAACGTTCAACCATAACTAAGAATAGACTGCCATAATAACCCGTACGACATTTACTAAGTCAAGACCTTTGCTCCCATTATACTTAAGAGGGTAATGGCGCCCCTTCTAACACCAGCCACACTCTATCAGCTCTATTTCACTGTGTCTCCTTTCCGTCTGCCTCCTTCTTGCTGTTGTCCTCTCTCTTATAACTGTCTCTTTCTTCCTCCTCCTTCAGTGTCTTCTAGGCCTATGGAGGTCTTTCTCTCTTTAACTTGTGTCTTCTTTATTTCTTCATGCTTAATTTGGGTTACGTAAGGTCCTACACGATCTTATGCTAGTTGTCTTTGTAATAATAAGAATTTGGAATGCGGTTGTTGATATTACAATTAAAATTAAAGAGTAGTAGGTATCCTGTTATTTGATAGATAAGGTTTTTATTGGTAGATAGCTAAATCCCATTATTACAAGAGAGCTCCACGAAAACCGAGTTAATTCTTCTGTCAGTAACAGCAGGTAATAATATTATAACGACAAAAGTTGAACAGACGGGTTTTCTCGCCTCCATGATGAGAAAATAAACCTACAGAATAGACTCAGTTATATTATTTTCCTTAAAGGAGAAATTAGAGAGAGGGAGCAGAAGTTATATAAACGTGGGCTTGAAAGGGTGGGAGTGAAGGATAGAGGAAAAAATTTGGGGGAAGAGGTGTAGAGGTGCGAATTTCATCGTGCGTCTGGATGCACAGTTCCAGTGTTACCAGATCACAACCAGCCCGTGTGGCTGAAATGTGTATACTTATTCCTGTGGCCGACTGTACATCTAAACGATATTTATTAAAACACAATGATTATAGCAATATGCTCCTCATTCAAACCGATTTCAATATATTTTCCTTTCCATGCATATCAATATAAATCGTGTTACATTTGATTGATATTAGGCAGGCAAATAATAGCTTGCCCTCAAAAGCTTCACTCCTACCATTGCCTTTTATTTGCAGCGAGTGTATGAGCGCTGTTTAGGGTGCTGTATGATATAAATAAAAAAAAAACTAAGACAAGTAGCAATGGATTACATTAATTGAAATAAAACATTGGCGTTGACCTTTACACCTCTAACAATTGAGGGAAATGAGGTATCATTGCTTTTCATTTGAATTCTACTTCTAGTGACCGCTCCTGACTTGCTGCAAATAGAGGGCTATAGTGTCGAAACCTGAGGTAAAACAAATGGATTGACTTTTTCTGTTCCCGCCCTGAATAGATGTAAATCCAACAAATGAGCTATAGACTGGTTCATTATGTGAATGAATTACATGCATTGAATTATTTGTAAAGTAGAAACACTACTAATATCAAGAAAATGGAAGAATTCCAAGCTAACAACTTAGTCCTAAGAACTACTGTGGAAATTGCGATGAAACCTCCACAAAATAATAATAAAATTATTGAGAATGACAATGCAATCAAGGGATGGATGACAAATCCTGCTCGCCATCATTGATATAGCTGAAGCCTAGGATGGGTACTGATATTAATTAGAGAATATGTCATCGGCAAGTGGACAAAGCCACAGTGAAGAGACGTTTTCCCAATATGTAAACTTCTCCTCACTGTTGGTGGAGCTTATTGACGTCATAGGTTAACGTCACTATTGTGTTCAAAACCATTATCTGCGATTTTGATGGCTCTGGCATAGGAAACACACTTTTACTCTGATAAGTACCAGAACTATTGAACTTAGTTTCTAAATAATACTTACAAAAATTAGGTAGGGTTATGAAATATACACTCCCCAACTTTCCCCTATATAAAAAGGTGTTGCCGAAAAACCGTGTTTCGTCGGCTCTTAATCCCTTAGTAGGTTCCAACATCTTTTATAACTTGTATGCCTTAGTTGGCAGCGTCCTTGCCTTTCATTTGAAAGACCTGGGTTTGATCCTGATGTGAGTCAGAAATGTATATATATATATATATATATATATATATATATATATATATATATATATATATATATATATATACATATATGTATATATGTATACAGTATATATATATATATATATATATATATATATATATATATATATATATATATATATATATATATATATATATATATATATATATATATATATATATATATATATATATATATGTATATATATATATATATATATATATATATATATATATATATATATATATATATATATATATATATATATATATATATATATATATATATATATATATATATATATAAGTAATTGTAATAGCCACAATGCCCTCTTAACCTCTCGAATTCTTCGCGCTTTTTTGGATATGCTTGTCACTACAAAGCCGTAAGATCCAAGCGCAAGATCTTACGGCTTTGTAGTGACAAGCATATCCAAAAAAGTGCGAAGAATTCGAGAAGTTAAGAGGGCATTGTGAGTATTACAATTACATATGCATCTGGTAAAAGTGACCAGTAGATTCTCCACACACACACACACACACACACACACACACACACACACACACACACACACACATATATATATATATATATATATATATATATATATATATATATATATATATGTGTGTGTGTGTGTGTGTGTGTGTGTGTATGTATGTATGTATGTATGTATGTATGTATGTATGTATATAGTATAAACAAACGGTGTGTTATATCCATCATAAATAGCTAGGAATTGCTATCTAAATGGAAAATAACTCCTTACAGAGCAGGAAAATATGAATACCAAATTCCTTATGGTTTGGAAATTTAATAACAAATCTTTATTTCTCTGAGTGTTTTGAATCCGAATACCCTTTAAACGCCGTTGCAAGGACAGAGAAACCACCAACAAGGAAGTATATATTTCCAAATAAAAAGAAGAAGCGATTAGGATGAAAAGTGCTTTCTTAAGCAACAGTTTTTTTTTATTTCTGCGTTTATCATATTAATAGTTGTCACGGCAATCTCGTCTTGAATTTAGATCTATTTATCCTGCATCAAAAACGTGCTTGAATTTTACTTCCAGCCAGTTTGAGTAATTTATTTCGATCCAAAGAATAGAAATGCTTTGTTTGCGAAGTCAGTTTACACCCATTAGAACACCCTCTTCAGGGTTTCTTCTTTTCTTGCTTGCATTTCGGATGTTTTTTCTGCAAATGGCGGAGAAAATCTTAGAAGCGTAAGAACCTGGGATTTAGGGACAAAGCCGAATCTTAGCCGTAAAGCCTCTCCAGAATTATGGGTTTTGTATAGCTTGGCTTCCTCTCCTTCTCTTTCACATCAGTTTTTGCTGACTTTTATGAACTTTCTACCTCAGTCATCTCTGCTCACGGAATTTTCTTTTCATGCTTAATCTCTTTTTGTTTTATAACAACTCTTTGCTTTTCCTCCTTATACTTTGGTTGTTATTTCTGCTCGTCTTTCAGTTCTGCTTTAGTTTTACGTCCCATTTTTCCCCCTCTATGTCACGATTGAGAGAGAGAGAAAAGGGAGAGACAACTTTTGTTCACGATATTTCTGACTTTTCATTATATCTTCGAAATAACTTACATTAAGACGGAATTATATATGATAAGTGCACATTCCCTGGCAGAGACGCAAACCTATGGTTTTAAGGGGTACAAAGAGTACTTAACCAACTAGAGAATTGGGAAATGATTCACACACTTGTGTAAATTTCTGTACTTAGAATCAGAAACGAACCCATCTCACGCATGGTAGTTTAGTATTATGTGTTATATGCAGTAACATTATATATATATATATATATATATATATATATATATATATATATATATATATATATATATGTGTGTGTGTGTGTGTGTGTGTATTATTATATATATATATATATATATATATATATATATATATATATATATATATATATATATATATGTGTGTGTGTGTGTGTGTGTGTGTGTGTATTATATATATATATATATATATATATATATATATATATATATATATATATATATATATATATGTGTGTGTGTGTGTGTGTGTGTGTGTGTGTGTGTGTGTGTGTGTGTGTGTGTATACTAAGAAATCACAAAAGTAAGCGCGTGATTTCGTTTATTAGCTAAAGCCACTGGGAAAGTCCAAATGAAAAGACAGTGGCAAGTACTTTCGTGTATTTTAACACATCTTCGGGACACAAAGTGAAACAGAGCACAAAACGAGTGAGCAAGAAAGCTCTCACAAAAGCAAAGTGAAAAAGAAATAAATTAAAATATGTACAATTAGGCCATTACAAACAGAAACAATGTTCGTCCAAACAAGTCAAAAGAAGGAAAGAAATTGCCTAATGACCGTATTATATACATTATATTAGTAGGAATATAATTGAATCTGCTTTTATAAAGACGTATTCCAGAAAACGTTTAAATTTGAGGCCTGGTATGTACAAATTAGACAATCTTATTATAGATAAAATAGTAGAGAGTTTTAACATTACCCTTCAATTTTGTGTACTACTTGTCATTTTCCTTTTTATGTATTCTTTATTGTTCGTTCAGTTATTTTAATATTACTTGTTGTTGTTTCTTTTATTGATGTCTTTTTATGTATATTGCCATTATTGTTACTATTCCTAATTGTGAATTCAGTTGTTTTATAAACTGGTCGACAAGTAGTTAGTTTTTTTTTTGTTTCTGTATATAATGCGGTCATTAGGCAATTCTGTTAGTGCAATTTCGTGCACCTGAGGGAAGTGAAATATTTCCAGTAACGAATGAGATAACGTTGAATGGAATTTCTTATACCTGGCTGAGACATGGACATGTATGAAAGCAATGGCAGTCAAGGAAACAACGCAAGGGAAAAGCATTCATTTTCAGAGCAGACCTAACAGCCGATTCCGGAAGACGATAAAAAGTCATGATCGGATAAGAATACTGTTTGTTTTATCAACTACTACTTAGCAAAGCTTACCGACGCGTAAATAAGATCATGAGAGAGAGAGAGAGAGAGAGAGAGAGAGAGAGAGAGAGAGAGAGAGAGAGAGAGAGAGAGAGAGAGAGACTCTAGGTAGATGAAGAAAGTGCGAAAGATCAGGAGAGTAAAGGATGTGGAAAGTTTTTCAACCGACCTTTTAGGAGGAAATCTGTATCTGTAGCAAAAGAGAAGCATTTTGTCTCAGTGCATTTTCATCTTTTTGCTTTTCCCTTCCAGACAACCATCTTATTTTTACTATTTTTTCCTCATCTTCTATGTCCCATTTCGTTGATTGAATTAAGGCTATTGTTTCCCATATATATCTGGTTTTTATATTTTTATCAATAATTGTTTGCTGCTTTTGATATCTCATAACTGTATATTTTGATGTTATTTTTTCGTAAGTTTTGAATAGATGTATTCCAAAACTTTTTTTTAAGATAATTTTTACGTTTCCGCTCATTATTGTTGACAATGTTGCGTACATTATATCAAGTGAAGATTAGTTCTCTTGTATTTATGAAAGAAATAATTCACGACAGTGTATTTGGGTGGCTACGCTAATCCTGTCCTGGTAGTTGTGGAGGAAAACATAAAAGATGCTGCATATTTGGTTACTAACGGCGCTTAAGTAGGTTTGCAATTTCTGATCGGCCTGGCTACTTATTCCTTGGATTGAAATGTTTTCCGTAAAATTTTAATGTTAGCGTAGATAAACCAGATATTCTGTAACGCATTATGTATTTACAAATAATATAGGATATTTTAATTTAAATTTTGTCATTTTGTCATTGCTGGTTCCCTTTATATTATTATTGTGTTTTACTTCCGGTTCTTATTGCCATCTCCCAGTTATCTGATGAAAGCCACAGCCTCCCCAGCCTGTCTCTTCAGTTGGAGCCGCTGCTCTCTAGCGGCTTACTTAGAGGTTATTGGCTCTTGTCGGCCAATTGAGGATGTGTCTCCCCTGCCGAAAGTAAATAGGTTATCGCTCCCAGCCAGTGTCGTAGGTATCGCCTCTTCTTTTCTCGATGTCTCATTCAATGGCGCGGAATAAAAATTGTTGTCAAAGGATATCCCGTGATAAATGATCTCGAACCTTTTGTAAAGTGCAATTCGCTGCTATTTTTTATTTAATTAAGAAATAAAGTGTTTTTAGAAAAGCGCATCAAATTATCAGAGTATTTGTGGTAATAGCTCCATAAAATGCTTAATTGCCTAATCGATTCGGACATTTTTTGGCGATGATGAAATTACCAGAAACTTAATCGTTCCCCTGTCCCGTACCTCTGGGTGTCATATTTGTTTATCTGTTTGCTTGAAAACCAAATGATGAAAACTTCTGCTTAATTTTATCCATTTGGATTTAAGGCTGTTTAGAGACGAGCGTATCCATAAAGTGTAAAATCGTGAATTTAAGAGGTCATTGTAATTATATATACAGTATATATGTATGTATGTGTATATATATATATATATATATATATATATATATATATATATATATATATATATATATATATATATATATATATATATATATATATATATATATTTGAGAGACAGGGTTCGATCCGGATGTGAGTAAAAAATTATATATATATATATATATATATATATATATATATATATATATATATATATATATATATATATATATATATATATATATATATATATATATATATATATACAGTATATATACTGTATATATGTGTGTATATATATATATATATATATATATATATATATATATATATATATATATATATATATATATATATATATATATAATTTTTTACTCATATCAGGGATCGAACCCCGTTTTCTCAAATAAAAGGCCAGGTACTGCCAGTTGATCTTTGTGGGTCAATTGGTAGCATTCTAGCCTTTATTTGAGACGAGGAATCGATCCTTTCGGCGTGAGCCAGAAATTTATTTCTGTAACACGTGCTCATGTGTTGATTAGTTATATATATATATATATATATATATATATATATATATATATATATATATATATATATATATATATATATATATATATATATATATGTGTGTGTGTGTGCGCGTGCACTTGTAAATATGTGTCGAGATTAAAGGAGGTTCCGTAGTAGATATCGGAAGTCAGTATTGGAGAACCATTGTTACTGGGAGTTCGTTGGGTACTACATTGTTTCAGCCTTTGTCCTCTGTTGCCTGTCAATGGCATCTGCTGGTTTTTTTAAGGAAACGTTATTTTCTCTTTTTCAAAAAAAGGATGCATTAGCAACGAATATTCCCATAAAACATTTGTATTTTTGTCGATAATATATTTTCAGGTTGAATAGCAAATGGAGTTTGATTGTGTAGGAAGCAGTAACTCCACAAAAAATTCTAAATTATGTATAGTAAAGTTATACAATTGCATATATATTGACGCACAAACACATGCATTTGCTTGCATGCATACGTGTATGCAGACTAGGTGTGCATTTATACACAAGTACCTGTATGGAACGAGTTTAAAACTCATGTGGAAATTACCCGATATATAATGTGTTAACACATAAAACCCAAGGCAAGAACAAACAACAACCTATTCTGGCAAATGGAACGGTCTGTCATCTTCATGTTCTGTGAGTTCTTTCATCTGCTTATGCTTAAAAATCATGCTTGTCATCACGTAAATACGTTGTCTTATTAATGATGTTATTACATCCTTCCCTATCTCTCCTTGTTTTGAAGAATTGTTTAGGAAAGTCCTTAATGGAAGTGGGGTGTTGAATGGGAGTGGGATCAAGCAGATACAACTATTTTGAGGTGATTTTTCTTTTACGTAGCATTTATGAACCGAAGAGGACTGAAAGGGTATTTAAAATGGCGGTAGAAGTGTAAAGAGGAAAGCGTAGTGAAACAGTGCATCCGAGTTTTGAAGACCTTAGGTCATTTGGATTGAAAGGGGTGGGAGGCAACATATCGGTGAAAAGGGTCTATGATTCGGAGACAGTTAGAGGACGAAAGAAAGAAAGACTGAAGACAAGAGGGCAAACGATTTTCCTATTCCCTTCCAGTGCCTTAGAATTGATGTGAAAGCCTGATTTAACAGTTTAAGGATTATATATATATATATATATATATATATATATATATATATATATATATATATATATATATATATATATACATACATGTATGGATATATATGGGTGTGTGTGTGTTTGTGTGTGTATGTTTGTGTACTGTGCGAATGGTTTGTATATATTAAAAGGAAAGTATATGCAATATAAATTTATATAACAAACAGAAACTTATCAACTCTATTGTTGATATTAAGGTGTTAAGGATATGCATTTCTTCGCCTTCACCCTGAGTGCGATCCATATCCTTGTACCCAACAGTATTCAGACAATTCAAGCTATTTCCGGCAATATAACGAATTCACGGTATTTTTCCAAAGGTACCTAACGCTTTGTGGCTTTCAAGAAATTCTTGATAGACTTTTAGTTTAACGTCGGGCCTTTCATTGTAAATGGATCTAGATTAATACTAGGCTAACATTCATTCATCTGTCATATATATGTTTATTTATTCATGGGTTGTCACGGGTTTAGTTTACTCATCGTCTTTCATATTTTCTTCTTACCTTCCTGCTTCTTTTCGTTTTTTTTTTTTTTTTAATCCATAACCTCATGCTCCTACTCTCATTTTCCTCTGCGTCCGAAGCTTAAATTGACCTTATCAGTACTATGTGTGTGTATGTGTGTGTGTGTGTGTGTGTGTGTGTGTGTGGCTTTTGTCTTTGCTCACTGTATCGACTTCTGTGAAGACGCTTGTCTAAAGAGAGAGAGAGAGAGAGAGAGAGAGAGAGAGAGAGAGAGAGAGAGAGAGAGAGAGAGAGAGAGAGAATTAAACGTTTGCGAGAATTTATGAAACTGTCATGAAAGCACGTCTCTCTCTCTCTCTCTCTCTCTCTCTCTCTCTCTCTCTCTCTCTCTCATCATGGTATATCAAGTGTTGTAGCTACAAGATATCTTCCGTCTTTCTGTCACGAACTGAGGATAAACCATTTTTTCGGCGAAGTCTCCAATCGACATGTCTGTAGAAGATAAACTAATTGCATGCGTGCCAGAATGAACCGACAGTTCAGACAAACAAACAAACCAACTAATAGCTTTCATGGTGCAACACGTTTGCAAGTTTGCTTCGAAATGAGCTGGGGAAAACATCTTATCTAGATAGATTAAGTTTTTGCTCAAGGCTTTTCGTGACAAGGACCTAATAGCTTTCCAGCAATTCCATTTCTTACCAGATGGAAGGAGCACTTGTGGAAATTCGCTTTTTTGCAAATGATCCATTTGTTTTTTGTTTTATTCTATCTTTTATTACATTGATATATACGAG
>NC_089752.1:39060576-39125576 GCF_040412425.1 Macrobrachium rosenbergii | reverse complement strand
TTGGAAATAAATCAGTGAAATTTCGTCAGAAACTTCAACATTTGAAATTCATCCAGGTTTAAAAAAATGATGTTGTGGTGTAGAATAGATAGGGAAATTAAATAGAAAAGAGAGAGAGAGAGAGAGAGAGAGAGAGAGAGAGAGAGAGAGAGAGAGATAGAAAGAGAAAAGGTTAGGAGAGAGAAGGAGAGAGAAATAAGAGTAAAGAGAGAGGCAAAGAACACAGGGATAACGGCCAAATGCTGTTGTGTCGTGTTATCAATACGCGAGATGTTTACATTGCAGTATATCGTGTTTAAGCCATAAAAACAGTCGTAAAAATGGGATATAATGGCCTCGCGATTGAAGCCAAGCAAAACACGAGTCAGCACAGTCTAAATGCTTACAACAGCTGATTCTATAGCCCCGCCTTCTCCGGAAGGTGTTTTCGTGGAAGTTCCAGGAATTTGGGGGTTGACCCAAGTGATATACTTCTTCAACCTCCAGTCAATTATGTGTGGAGGGGTCTTTCCCACACCCTCCTAAGATCACCTCCTATCAAGTCCTCTAAGGAGAGATTTGAATCACACCCACTACAGTCCTTCCAATCAGCTACTTGAAGGGGAGGCCTTGCTAATTAATCCTTCCAATAAGGCTAGAAGGAGGTGGAGATTTACAGATAGCAAGTTTCCTGAGGGTTCAACGAGTGAGAGACCGACGAGGAGAGGAGAGTCAGAACTGTGTCCTTCAAGGGAGAGTACTTCTCCCAATCGCTTCCGTGTTCCCCATATAGACTGATTCAAGAGTGATTCGTTTCTATCATTGTAACTTGTTAATTTTGTACTGATCTTTATAATATTAAGTACTAATTAAAGTGAAGAAATTACCGATCTCGTCTCTATACGCCTTTCTGAGAGATATCAATATTTAAAAGGAATAAATATACAAAGATAGCACATCATCCGCGAAGCGATGTGAAGGACACCTCGAAAGAAACCAAGGTAAGAAGAGAAAGACTAAAATCTATGCAAACATATAACGAAGAACATAAAAAAGAATAATAAAAACCTTACAAATGGTGGCAGCTAAAGTGGATCTAGAAGACGAGACGAAACAAAAGAACATTAATGAAATTATCAGTGCAATTATTTAAGTTACAGTGAAACGAAATTCTACAAAACGAACTTATATTTTTTTTACGACGACGAACAAAATATATCAGAAGAAATAAAAATACTCCAGCGAATAGCAGCTTACAACAAGAACGTCGAGTGTGAATAAAACAGTTTAGTGCGTCCCGAAGCCAAAAACATTTTGAACTGTTACCGTCAACAAATTGAGCAAGACGCCGACAGCGATAATAAGCCCAGTGTTAGCGACATTGCATCGAGTGATTGAAGAAAAACAACGTACAAACTTTCAACAAGATTCCGAAAGCGGAAAACCACAGCGGAAAAACAACGCAGACGTAGTGATCCGACAGCGAAACATTCACCGCCGAATGAACAACATTTAGCGATATCACGATATCAACAACACAACACAGTAAGGAATTTACTGTCCACTCTCTCTCTTAATAAATAAGTGAAGATATATTTTTTTTGCATCTTGCTATAAGATTGAAAATTAAGAAAACTCTCTCTAGTGAATAAAATTCTTTTTGCATAAATACCAGCATTACTCTCTCTATGATAAATTAATTATTTAGATAGGGAATTAGCTATTTTTTTACTCGGTTGGTGATGATTATTTGAGAAGTTATATATGTAATTTTGTGTACTTATTATAATGAATTTTAATGATATGATGCCCAATTTCATATAAGAATTTATTTTGAGTATTGAAAAAGGTTTTAATTGTGCACTTGAACTCAATAGAGAATTTAATTTTTTTTGTGTGACAATTTGACAAATTGTTTTTAATCTTGGTACAATATAACGAAAAAATTTTTTTTTATTGATGTATATGTATCTCTTTTGATTCATGATATAATATATGTGAATTTTCTACCATATATTCTTAATTGATTTTTTTGCATTAGTGCATTGACACAGTTTGTGCAATTTAAATATTTTTTGAGAATTGACTTGATGGGCAATAATATAAATGCTTTATTTTATTTGTGATTTTGCAATCATCCATTGAAATATATTCTTTTTGTCACACTGAGGGCAGTGTGAGGTAGCGTGACCGAGTGATGTTGTGGTGTAGAATAGATAGGGAAATTAAATAGAAAAGAGAGAGAGAGAGAGAGAGAGAGAGAGAGAGAGAGAGAGAGAGAGAGAGATAGAAAGAGAAAAAGTTAGGAGAGAGAAGGAGAGAGAAATAAGAGTAAAGAGAGAGGCAAAGAACACAGGGATAACGGCCAAATGCTGTTGTGTCGTGTTATCAATACGCGAGATGTTTACATTGCAGTATATCGTGTTTAAGCCATAAAAACAGTCGTAAAAATGGGAAATAATGGCCTCGCGATTGAAGCCAAGCAAAACATGAGTCAGCACAGTCTAAATGCTTACAACAGCTGATTCTATAGCCCCGCCTTCTCCGGAAGGTGTTTTCGTGGAAGTTCCAGGAATTTGGGGGTTGACCCAAGTGATATACTTCTTCAACCTCCAATCAATTATGTGTGGGAGGGGTCTTTCCCACACCCTCCTAAGATCACCTCCTATCAAATCCTCTAAGGAGAGATTTGAATCACACCCACTACAGTCCTTCCAATCAGCTACTTGAAGGGGAGGCCTTGCTAATTAATCCTTCCAATAAGGCTAGAAGGAGGTGGAGATTTACAGATAGCAAGTTTCCTGAGGGTTCAACGAGTGAGAGACCGACGAGGAGAGGAGAGTCAAAACTGTGTCCTTCAAGGGAGAGTACTTCTCCCAATCGCTTCCGTGTTCCCCATATAGACTGATTCAAGAGTGATTCGTTTCTATCATTGTAACTTGTTAATTTTGTACTGATCTTTATAATATTAAGTACTAATTAAAGTGAAGAAATTACCGATCTCGTCTCTATACGCCTTTCTGAGAGATATCAATATTTAAAAGGAATAAATATACAAAGATAGCACATCATCCGCGAAGCGATGTGAAGGACACCTCGAAAGAAACCAAGGTAAGAAGAGAAAGACTAAAATCTATGCAAACATATAACGAAGAACATAAAAAAGAATAAAAACCTTACAATAGCAATTTAATTGACTAAATATAAAAAATATATATAAATAAAAACAAATCCTTCGAGCCAGCCCTGTGAGAGCTGATAATCAGCTCATCGGTGTGGTAAAACTATTTTAATAATAATAATAAAGGTTCAAGAACTCTAATTGTAAAGTGCCTTGAGGGATAAACAACAATAAATTTTCTTTTCATGTTGGCTCAGCAAAAGTGTCTACAGGCTTAAATTGGTCAATGTAGGCTAAACTTTTTTTTATAAAGTTAGTCTAGAACGCATTTCCTGGGAATACCTTTGCTTCGAAAGGGTGACCCCAAGTCAGTGCTGACGAAGAGTATACATTTCCTTCAAAAGGAGAAAAAAAAGTGAGAATTGTTTTCCTATTAGTACCATTTACCTTTACGACGGTTTTCAGATATGTTTATCATTCGTCAAAGTTTGTTCATGCTTCCCCTGACGTGGCTCATACGGTTCTCCCCCTTTACTCAATATTTATAAATATAGAAACGAGATGAGAAGGTAATATTCATATTCGTATTACGTGGGCTTTTGATATTTTACATGTATATAATAGGTACAGTATAACTGTTATACGTGTTACATGCATGTGTGTTTGTGAGTGGGTGGTTTGTCATACATACATACATATATATATATATATATATATATATATATATATATATATATATATATATATATATATATGTATGTATGTATGTATGTGTGTGTGTTCTCAAATTACCATTCTTAGATATTGATTTTTTTTATGAGCGGCTGATATTCATCTGACTCTTGTGCATTTCCAGTGTCAACCAGGCGTATTGAAATCATCCGCTTTGTTTAATTAATGAAGCTCTTCATGCTACCCAAACCCCTCTAGTGGGCAATTAATTCGGATTTTACCGTAGATTTAATCACAGTGAATTAGGATTGCGTTGTCTCTGAGGATGAAGGTGACGAGGATGGTGATGATGATACTGACGACGATGGAAGCCTCATAAACCCTTAGGCGAAGGTTGGGGCTGAGATGAACAAAGGGGAGACTTAATGAAGATAGTTTTTTTAAAGTGTCAAGATGGAAGTTGTGATGGCGATGTTGACAGGAAATAGAAAGGGCCATATTGTGGAGGTGATATGATTGTGAATTAGGTGTGATATTTTACCCTCATGAGTTCTCACTTGCATAGCATCGTATGTAAGCATCGTTTCTTGAATGTTTAGTCCCATTTGGGTACATGGCAAAAATGTTTTCTCTTCTGAGAGCAATGTCTCTCGGTCGTGTACCATGGAAATTATTTTTACAGTCAAGTTTTTCATTTGCGGTGATATTTATGTCAGATTGGTGAATATGTAATTGAGGTTATCTTTATCACAACTAACTATTTTTATTTACTGTTATTTTGTTTTCTAGTTCCAATGACATTCTATTTACTTTATATATATATATATATATATATATATATATATATATATATATATATATATATATATATATATATATATATATATATATATATATGCGTACAAAGTACCTGGTTATTACACAACTAATCACAGAATTCAAAAATTTACCTCACTTCAGCCAGATACCTGAATTCTCATAACAATAAGAATTACGAGTGAGTACTCGAAAGGTAACAGTGATCCCTTAAAAAGCTTTATTAATCACGTGAAAAATTAAACTAGGTTTATGAAAAGAATTGTGAGGTTTAAACAAGAAATATACTACAATAAAAGGGCATCACTCCATCAGACAAATTAACTGTTTCCCTGGTCTTAATTCACTACAGCAAAACTAAAGGAACAAAACTTGTTTATCACTTTGCTTTATGCACACAATTAATCCTATTCACTGGTGGTCAATAAATGAAACACTGTTTTTAAACATTTTAAATACAAAAATTTATTTTTAAATACAAAATTTATAACTAGAATTCACAGTCTGAAAAATTCACTATTACTTGAAAACAATACAAAATTTAATTAATTTTTGAATTAAATTAGTAAACAAAATTAAATCACAAAAACTTTAATTTATCAAGAAATTCAATTAAGAAAAATTTCAACCATCAAGAATTACTCAAGATTTGAAAAGAAAATCTTAATAAATGAAAATTAAATCAAGTATGCAATGTTAAATCATCAAGAAATATTTAAAATGCTAAGTAAATAAATGTTAAATCACCAGTAAAAATCAAGAGATTGCAAACACAAGAACACACAAAAATACACAAAATATTTATGAATAATAATTTCACTAAGGCAAAAATTTCCTAATACACCTTATTATACTATGGTAATAAAAAGTAAAATTCACTTTACCTTACACATGCTTGTGAAAACCTTTGTAAAATCCCAGAATATGCAGCTGCTTGGATTAAAAAAACACACTCTTCTTACTGGGCACCGTTACAAATTAAATAATTTTACTAAATTCAGATCTCAAAAGCTATAATTAATACCAGTGACCACAAATATTTTACGTTAATAATTACTCTCTTTTCAAGAAATACAGAGAGAGAGAGAGAGAGAGAGAGAGAGAGAGAGAGAGAGAGAGAGAGAGAGAGAGAGAGAGAGAGAGAGAACCAAACTGAACGGTCTCTGAAATAAGAATGAAAATGAGTTAATCTGAGGATTCCAGTAGCACATGACATACTCCAGTGACGTCATTAAGGCATTTTGGGTGCGAGATACAAAAATTCTAGAAAAAGGGATGTGACGTCACTTCTGGCAAAACATTTTGAATGCAGTCTTACAAAACATGATACAACTGCCATGTGGTTCTGTGCAATACTTATCCATATCTCTCAAAAGGTCATACGTGACCAGAGTCATGTATGTAACATTACAAAACCTTCATCTTTTTCTCGTATGAGACAAAGCTTTTACAGAAATCTTTACATGATCAAACAGATGGCAATTGTTATTCCCGACCTGTCAACATGTGAATTAAAACAAAGAGCTCTTTTATCTGAACTGATGGCAACTGGAGTGAAACAAACCCTTTGCTTGATCTAAACTGGTGACAGATGGTACATCTGGTCTAAAACTCGAATCTCTCTCTTCTGCTACTACGCTGTTATTTGTATTTGACCTTCTACAGCTCAACGCCTACAGTCGTTTTTCCAGACCAGGTAATTCGTTTAATCTTAGGTCGACTCAAGTAAAGCTGATTGCAAACTTCATTGTTTATTGCTTTGTGCATGTTTATTTTTATTGTTGTGGTTCATTTTCAAGGGATTTAAATGTACAGCCATTTCGGATGCTTTTAGCTTATCTTTTGTAATGCTTTTGTTGCTGAATATAGTTCCTGCAAATATTTTTCCTGGCCATCCTCATCATATTTTGTCTGTTTGAAAGACTTCTTTACTAAGTTACGTAGTTCGCATAAACTTTGCTATAAGCGTTTTCATATTTTGTTTTCTTTCGTTATAATCTTGTACTTTTTTTTAAGCATTAATCAAATTTATCTTCAGTTAGCTGTATTCTCGGTATAAAATTTTCCTTTGCCTGTCGCCAATTTTAAAAGTGCAAAACAAATTGCATGCTTACCCGCATAAACACTTAACCCTTCGTTTTGTTATACATTTTCCTTCAAGCAAAAAGTCGGGAAATGTCTTCTCTCTGTAGAACCAGTCTATGATAATGAGTAATCTCTCTCAGTTGGCCTTGAAACGTTGTTAAGTAATCCCATGTATGAAGTTTGTAAAAAACCCACTCTGAATAACTTTTCATGTTCAATATACAGTATATGATTAATGAGATTTTTTAATAATGTTCAATCAAGCGCGAAGGTAACTACAGTATATCACATCCGAAAACATTTAAACTAAGTAATATATATTTACTGTTTATGCATGCAGGACTATATATATACTGTACATATATAGATAAAAATTATCAGTGTGTGTATTTGCCACGTTGCCAAAATGATTTCCTTCAGCATTTGCAAGAGTAGCAAGTATCACCCGGCTGCCCACCATCTATTTATCAGGATGAGACAGGCAGTTAAACAGTTTATAAAAAAGTAGTTGTTTTACACGCTATCTCGAAGATGTAGAATAGTCGTCCATACTATTTATCTTAATTTTTTTGTTTATTCATTCTGGATTAGATCTCATTTTGTTCTCTTCGTGCCATTCGATCGCTTTGTCCTTAATTTTGTCAGATATAATTTTACATAGTTTATTTCCTATTTTTCGCAGTCAGTCTAATGATATAACATTATCCCTGATTTTTTTTTTTTATAGAAATGGTTCATGTCTGAGTTCTGGTTACTGTTGGAAGTAAAATGAATGTATAATTTATAATGAGATAATTTCTTCCTTTGCTTCAGTCATTAACTAGAGTTGCCTTTCTCCTGGGATTCATAAGGTACAGGGAGAATACTTGGAACTAACAGCATGTATAGTACAGTAATTTACGAAGATGGATTTCCGCAAAAGTTGAAATTAGAGAATGATAAAATGGCGGTGCAAAATTAACACTGGTTCTGCTTACGTGCATTCACTACATAACTCGTCCGGTTATTGTAACAGAAGTTTATTTAGATTGTTCTGGACTCGCTTGAAGCTATTTTAACATTCTTTCTTCAGTTGTTTCAAGTTCTGTATGTGTTATTTCTTTATTTATCCATAAATTTACCGAGTAATTGTATGCGATTCTACTTATCATCTGAATGAAAACAGACTTAGCAGAATATGGAGTAAGCAAGAAATGATGTCTTTAATAAAGTCGAATTCACTATGATGATAATGTCTTCATAGTCATTATTGTTGTTATTTACATATTTGTTTCCTGGTTTTCATTATCCGTATTATGTGTTCAGATTTGTATTTACATTGTGTTCATAAGTGCCCTTCTTACCAAATATCGTAGATTTTAATGCATTCTGCCATTCATAATGCCATTCCTGACAAGTCAGGATATTCACACCGTCATCTTAGTTTAAGGCTTGTTTAGAAGGTGTTAGCTTCCCTGGCCCTAAGGGCATTTTAAATTTCTGGGGGGGGGCTACGCCAAATTGTGGCCCCCTTCCTTTCGCTGTCCATGTTGCGCTGCAAGATTAAAACGTCTACAGTTTTACATTCTTTGTAATTGGATATTGCCAATACCCAGGCGTTTTGATTTAGTTCAAGAGCTTTAGTGTTTCTTCAGAAACTGAGGGTATATATGCTGTTTCGACGAATGGGGGATATTTAATAAAAAAATCGTATGTGCAATTTTTTTCGATATTTTGTTTTCTGCTCCTCCCTCCAGTGGTACCAAAGGAAGTCAAAGTGAAATTTTCCATCTCTAGAGTTTCTGAATTTTTTATGATAAATTTATTTCAGGCTTTATTCTGGATGGTCTTTAATGTTTAAAATGCAAATTTGACCCAAAAAGAGAACTGTATCTTCTTTCTTCTTACTTAGAATACCGTTATTTATTTATAGCTTTGGTCTGTAGCTGATTGTTTGCTGAATAAAACGGCCGTTCTGTTCAAAAGAGAGGAAGAGATTCTCAAGATAGTCATTGTTTAAGAGGAATATTTATTTTTTCCCATCATGTATGTTCATGTATATTTTTTAAAAATACACTCTATTCCATATCTTCATGCTGCTCTTATTGTCTTTCAGTCGTCCATTCTTCTTCGATTGAGTGTCGTTTGTGGAGAACCTGTTCTGCGATCACCGTCTATTCTGGAGAAAGAGAGAGAGAGAGAGAGAGAGAGAGAGAGAGAGAGAGAGAGAGAGAGAGAGAGAGAGAGAGAGAGAGAGAGAGAGAGAGGAGTAGCGAGTAAAAGGCTTACGGTTAAATTAAAACTTAGATTTTTTTTTTTTTTAAATCACAGTTCTATAATTTGACATTTTATCCAGTCTATCAGGCAGCGATTGGATTGTATGTTCATCTTCATGGTTACACGCGGACGCCACGCGATCTAGTGTTCTGTATATATTGGTATCTAAAATATATTTTTTATACTGCGTTAACTTGTTATTCCAGATGTTTAGAAAGTAAAGGAAAAAGCTTTATGTGACATATAGAATCGACGGATAGTCAATGTGGAGCGTGTTGATGATGTATGGTACAGAGGATGTTGAGGTATATTGCAAATTTGATAAAAATAACACGTGGCAAATAACAAGTGTGTGAGACTTTGATGGTATACATTAAACAAAGAAACTGTGATAGGTAGAGATGCAGGAAAAAGATTCACCGAGAAGAGAAAACTTTTCAGTAGGAATGAAAAAAGGACGAGTGTTCGAGCAAATGCAAATAAATAGAAAATACACATGGCGAAAAAAATCATATGTGTAGTTGATAACCTTAAGCATTTTAGACGTGAAGAAAAGTACCAACATACGTTCGCACACACACACGCACACACATGCATATATATAGTCTGAGAATGAAGAGACCTTTTTCTGCCTACTCTTGTATTCTTTGCAAGATGCGACGTTTCGTAACTTCCAGACCATGGAAGAAAAAGACTTCGGTCTTGTTGTTGTAAAAGGAGAAAAGTTTTCCTACATCGAAAAAGGGATGAGGAAGATCAGGGGTCGGAAGACGGATGACTCGAGGAGAATAATAATCGATGGTAAAGGCTGATGACAGTGACAATGAGGATACTACCTCAAAGGATGATTTCTGCGTGATCACCAAGTTTTTTGCTACGACAGGTATATAAAACATATGATTTCTCTCTCTCTCTCTCTCTCTCTCTCTCTCTCTCTCTCTCTCTCTCAGCACTTAAAACTGGAAACCAATTGGGAAAAAAGAGGCAATTTTCCAGAGGTGAAACAGTTGTTCCCTTTCAATTTACCATCCTTCGGCCAAGTGATTGGTTGTTATATGCGTCTGTAACCAACTGATGCTCTCAGAGGGAAGGGGGAGAAGGGTCTCCCTCAGACTCTGGGAGGGGGAAGTTGCGGTGAGGGGAAGAGCAGATTCAGCCGATATTGCTCGGTCAGGTCGTCGATGATATGCTATCCCTCTTACTTAGGAAGTTGGTCCGTTTCTGACGGATTGTTGAAGCTTCGATAACTACTTGATATTTTAAAGGCTAAGCTTTTTTTAAATAATTTTTTATATGATTAATAAATTTAACCTAATAATGATACTTCACAGAGCGAATTCACTATAAGGTAGTAATGAAGATTCGCAGCTTAGTATATAAAGTCTCTCTCTCTCTCTCTCTCTCTCTCTCTCTCTCTCTCTCTCTCTCTCTCTCTCTCTCTCGTACACATCTTGTTGTTAATAGTTTCATGAACACGTAATTTCAGTGAACAACATCGATATGTCAGAATCCGTTATTTCAGCTGGCACGAACGGTAATTTTGAACAACTACGTTTAGGATTTCGTAGTTTTGCGCCACAAGAATATTTTCAATGCAATAGGGAGGAGTGTTGAAGTCCATGTGATTCGGAGTGAACGACATAATATACTGTACAGTGTTCATGCGAGTAGATGCATCTGTGTATGTATATATGCGTATATGTATAGTGAGCCAAGAGATATTATGTTATTCACATATCTATTGTATCTTTTTTATATACGATATATAAAACTCTTAAAATAGCTTATTTTGCCCTCTCTAACGTGAAAACATATTGTGGTGGTACAAAAGTTATTTAAATATTTTTCTATTTGAGGTACTGCAATGTCTGTAACGTTCAAGCATGTTCGAGTAGTACAAAGGATATTTAAATATGTTTTTTAAATTTGAGATACTGCAATTTAATACAAGTAATGAAAGTTATTTCTTCCAATCACTGGAGGCAAATAAATGAAAAATCTTATAACTTTTCACAGTTTCATAATATCTCTTGATTTTTAATGTATCTCAAAAAGAAAAATGTTGCCAAAAAAAATAAAAAAACGCTGAAATAAGCCGCGCTGACTGGAAGTATTCAGTAATTACCTCCAGACTCTAATTATAGTATTGTCCTGAAACGTTGCACTATTCAGAGTTAAACTTTAAGGACTGAAATTCTACATACATAAAGAATAGAGAAATATTTATTATTTATTTATTGACGTACCAATATGAATATTTTGAATCTAGCAAAGTCAGACCTAGAGCGGATGATGCCTTAAGAGGCTGATATAAAGTAGAAACGATTCAAGGAAGGAATCGGCTGTGTTAGAAATCCTCCAAGAGTGAGCAGAAGGCAGAATGCCTGAGAGCTTTTATTTACGACGTCACACTTATGTGAACAGCAAGCTGAAACACACAATAATGTCCAGAAGCTGAATGATAATTATGCGATTTAAAGTAGATTTTTTTCCTAACTAACGCCGAGGAGTAAGTCCTTCAGTGTTTTCTTTATAATGAAATCATTGCGTTATGACTGAGAATCATGACAAGAAATTTAGTAGTAGTTGGTGCATAAGGAAAGCTTCCTGTACTATAGTCACAGTCCGTAAAGATGTAATGTCCTTGCGCACACACATGCATATAGATATTGTATACATATGCGTTTGATGGAGCATGTTCTTGTAACTCACGAAGAGTTCCTCTTAAAGTTTAACGCTTGATGTGAATGAAACCAATTAAGGGAAATCGTGTAGGCCTAAGTTTGAATTGCATCAGATTTTCGAGCTAAGAAAATACGTCGAGATTCACACATTGTTTTTCCCCGTTTTTCTTCTCCCCCGTTTTACTCTGACTTGCCCCATCACATTTTTCATTTTCAACGAATTACTCGTCAAAGGGGAGAGAGAAAAATATGCAGAATATTACATTTGATTTGCATCAGTAAAGATGGTCACTCTCTCTCTCACTATTTTTTCCTTCCCAAGCTTCGTTATTTTTTCTGAATATTTGGAAAAGTTTGCTACTCTCTCGAGCACCCGGCCTCCATTTAGACGATTTAGCTTCTTTTGTGGACTATTGTCCTAGTCACGAATCCAGCTTTATATTCGGAAGGCACCAGTTTCTCTCTCTCTCTCTCTCTCTCTCTCTCTCTCTCTCTCTCTCTCTCTCTCTCTCTCTCTATGGGAGCCGGTAGAATAAAGGAAGAGCCCCGGACCAGGGCAACGTCATTCTGCTCATTTACATGGTGGACATTGGTCACGAAGGCTGGCCCCATAGCTGACGACGGCAAGTGTATACACGAAATTCATTACCTAAGGACTATCGTTGTGATAGCCCCATAAAATTCAACAAAGGAATGTACAGTACATTGCATTTTATTGCATGTATTAGTGTATCCGTGCTGTCTAAAATGACTACGGAATTTACATTTTTTTCCCATTTTTGTCTTCTTGAAGTATTGTTGAATTGATAGCTGTTCAACTTTATCTTCGTATGAAAACTAACCTTGCACAGACTATCGAAGAGAAATATTGCAAAGCTCAAATATGGTCAGTGAGAATATCCACTGGATTTTATAACAATGCTGAACGAGTTGTTTGTAACTGAGCTCTCAAGTATTTAACGTATATAATCTTCAGTCACTTATTCTCACTGAATGGCTGTTATTTACGACTTAGTTCAGTCAGTTTTATACTTTTATACTGTTGTATGTTTTGTTAATTGTCCCTGTTTTTAATTCTTTGCTGTCTGTCACTCATCGCTTGAGTGAATTGTGTGGCATATCACACTGTATTTCGTATTCAGGATGACAAACCATCCAAAAGTTATAGACTCCGATCTGATTGTCATAAATAAAATAGAATAACACACACAGGTGATGCAGTTGTTGACAGTGTCTTATGGTGATGTTTATACGTATTAATTGATTGCTATGAAATGACGTGTGTAATAATTACCGGACATCAACGGTGCACACATGTTGCTGTGGTATTTCTCCGTTTAATACAGTTAGTAAACATGGAATGGCTTGAGCCTTGGATGGTTATTAACGTCTTGATGCTACTGATGGAATACAACCTCATGTGTGATGCACTTTGCGGATTAGGTTTCCTGAGATGTCCTCTGGGTTGCTTATCATTGCAAATGGAGTCATTGGAAGCCACACGCAGGGACTCGAGAGAATATTAGATCCTTAGTTTCGGAAATGTGAATGTTGTTCCTCTCTGAATTTTTGATAACAAAACGAGGTAAAAAAAAGTAACAGATAATTAAATGTCGTGAGTCTTGATCTTGAATTGGAAAAGAAAAATAGGACGAGAGCAAGGAACCAGATATGCACTCCTGTAATTAAAAATGGTGTAAACAACCCAGGAATAGCATTGCCTGTAAATAGTCGTATTTCTGCCAGAGCAAAGGAAGGAAAATAGACTCGTACTTGGAATGAGCAAAGAAACTTTGTACTTGTTTTTATCTTGTTCATATTTTGCTATATTTGTAATTTAGCTTAAGTCATATTTTGCTATATTTTTTATTTAGCTTAAGTCATGGGGATGCTATTGATTGTGATCCGGATGCTATTGATTGTGATACCTTCTTCAACTCTGGCATTATTGTAAGTTTTAACATGTTCTTTTTCCCCTCATTATTTTATTCTCTCAGTCGTTCGCGTTGATCATCTTCGAATTCGTGGAGTGCTGTTCCAAAAGCATACGAATCTTGACTATAAGAGACAAGAGAAAGCAAAGAACATATATAAAAGGGAATTAAGTGACTGAACATTTTGTAAAGATAGCGATATAGCCACCACATGTAGAAATTTACGTGGACACACTTCTTTTCCCCCTTTCCTGTTTTTCATTTCCGCTGCTAAAACGAGGCGATGAGGCGGTGTCATGCGTGACATCCATCTATCTTAAATTTTGTGTAAATTATGGAAAGTTTTGCTTCACGGGAAAGCTTTAAGGATTTATTCCTTATTACACTCTTAATATGAGAACTGAGGCACTCTGAAAATTCAACACTTTTGTTCATCAAGTTACATTTGGTAGCCGTGCTTTCAGAGCAACACTCATGGAAATTAAGTTTGCGATCAGTATATGGTTATATATCATCAGGATGCAACGTAGAAAAAATGACGCTATAAATTCTAAAGGAACTTAATGAAGGGGATGAGGGCGTTAATATATTTTATGTGATGTATATCATTTTTTCCCTCCGAGCTGACCGTCGGTACTATCATTCTGTCCATCGTTAATGTGAGTAACTGATTTATGCAGACTAGTAGGAAAAAAGTTTATATTAAAAAGAAAAACTTATGAAAGGCTTCCTAATTCCATACAGGCTTTGTGGATATTTCCACACGAGAAACCCTTTACGACTATATAAATACTTATAGATATGGAAGAATGTGACTAGATACCATATATTAATAAGAGAAGAATGGATATGAAGGAGTGTCATTCTCTCTCTCTCTCTCTCTCTCTCTCTCTCTCTCTCTCTCTCTCTCTCTCTCTCTCTCTCTCTCTCTCTCTCTCTCTCTCTCTCTCTCTCTATCAGTTAACGTTACGTAGGCTAATTTATTAACAGATATAAAATCGATTGTAATTTTGAAATAATTTGAAAGCAGTCTTCATTGATGTTGTATATTGTTGTTTTAAATACAAAAAAGTCTGCGTTGCATTGTATAGGATAGCAACAACCGATAAGCATAATTGAAGAGGGTTGTTCATATTACCTATATCGTTATTATGATAATCATTTGATAATTATCAGGTCATCTACCGACTTCTCCAAAGGTTAATTACCTCCCTTAGGACGAGACCCTATCTGAACACTGATACATTTGGCCTTTTGGAGATATCGTACTCAGGTTTCAATTGCAAATGACTTGATTATTGAAGATACACACACACATACACACGTATATACGTATATATATATATATATATATATATATATATATATATATATATATATATATATATATATATATATATATATATATTGTTAAAGTGATCAAGCACCTGGTTATTACACAAATATGTCAACAAATCTGTTGTGCATATGATAATACCAAAAGTTACCTCACATCGACCAGATACTTGAAACCTCATAACAAAGCTTCGACTGAATCTCTAAAGGTACAATGATCCCATAAACTTACGTATCACTGGAGAAAATCAATGTAACTTTATTAAGTTATGGATGAGGTAACAATTACTAAGTTATATCCAGATTAATGGAATATGAGTTTCACTTCAACCAGCACTGTAACTGTCTCTCTGGTTCTATTTTACCTAGATAAGTCTTAGGTGAACAAACAGGAATATCACTTACTTTATACATACTCATTAATGTCTGTAAGTACTGGTAATCAAAATGAAACGCTATGTTTTAAAAACTTTAAACAAACAGATTTATTTCTAAGTTCAAAAGTTATATGTAAAGTTTACAGTCTCAAAAGATTTACCATTAATGGACAACAGTGTAAGATTTAAGTATCTCTTAATCAAGTTTAATTCACAAAACTTTGCTTTATCAAGAAAACAATCTGATTATGTAAGAATCAAACTATTAACTATCACTTAAGTGCCAAGCTTTTACCTGTTTCAAGAATTACAAACAGTCACCAAAATATTACTGATTGAAATCCACATAACATTCTCCAAAAATCTCTATAACAGGTAGGCACTAACAAAATGCTAAGAGATCACCAGCAAAACACGGCAACAATAAAATCACAATAATATAGCACAGACATATAAGAATGCGATACACAAAAATGAAAACACCACAATCACCAATAATGTGTTTAAAAATTACATCAATCTTTTATATAACTTTTCCTTAAAAAAAGAAAAGTCAGACTCACTTCTTTCTATGACTTATTCGAACATAACAATTCTCTTTTACCAAGAATATTAACAAAACTCAATATTCACCACATTACCTTTAGTAAATATTACACCAATATATATCTCCTCTTCAACACTTGTACAAAATATTAATTCCTGAACCCTTCTACACAATTTACACACTCCTGGGGTGAGTTTAACAGAGCTTTACAGACACGTCTATTATTTCCCTTATATTATAACGAGAGAGAGAGAGAGAGGGGGAGGTCTGGCCTTATTGCCCCTTGCCAGCAACCTGATCTGCCTCTAAGAAGACACTAGATTTTAAGTTTCGTAGGCTGAGAATACACCTAGGGTGTTCACACAGAATACACATGTATGAATACACATACACACACGTATACAAGTATACTTGTACACACGATCGGTTCGAAGCAAAACCTTATCGCTTATGACTGACACATCCTGGCCAGAGTCACAAAATCATTTGTCAGCCTAGGCAGCTGGGCACACATTAGATACGAAATAACAGCACTTATTTGCTATTCTCTTTCTCTCTTTCTTAAAATTACGAATAGAACAGGCATAGGCAGAGTTAATACAGACGGAATAAGCACACAGTGATAAGTTAACTCGCCACCTGAACAAACAAGTAGGTTAGCCTCCACTCTTTCCCTCGGCAGACAGGATGTAGCGACCTGACAAGCTTTTCAAGATAAAATTTCAAAAGATTAAACAAAAGGGTTAAAATATCCCACAGAATTATAAGTTTACTTAACCTGCAACATATCTGCAAGAAAAGCATTTTAAAATCACGTCTTCACAACAAATGACGAATCTTGTAAGCAAAAAATCAAAAATTTTCACAGAGAGATTACAAACACATAAAATGGTTATAAAAATTATATCACCTTATAATAATATATATATATATATATATATATATATATATATATATATATATATATATATATATATATATATATATATATATATATATATATATATATATATATATATATATATATATATATATATATATATATATATATATCATGGGAAAAGCATGTTAAAACGAAGAATATATATATATATATATATATATATATATATATATATATATATATATATATATATATATATATATATATATATATATATATATATTGTGTATAAAATATGTGTGCGTTTTGAAAGGAAGGTATCTGTAACCACGCTAGGGTTTGGAAGAGATGCGGTCGGTGTGCGTAAATATTTTCCTTCACGTAAAAATCTTGCATACTGGTGCATTTCTCATTTTAATTCGTGTTTATTGATTATGTACACTCGGCAAGGAAAGTGAGGATACAGTTTTTTTAATCTTCGGACATATATTGCTAATTAATGCGACATCTGGCAACTTTAGAAGGGAGAGGAGCGTCAGTCTTAATGTGTTTGTTTTTTGCTTGAACTCCTATAACTTTCAATCATATTCTACGGTTCTGAAATCATTGATACTTAAATGCAGTAGTAAGCTTTACAGTATTCGTTCAAGTTGTAATTTGCAGCGACAGTTCTGAGCAAAATAAACATTTTTCGACATAACCTACCAACTAACCTTACACAAATGAATTTATGACACCACAATGAACGGAATGCTTGCGTAATCGGAAACGCGATCTTCCATAATGAAATCAAGAGTTAAATTTGAGCAATGTCCAACGAAAAACATGGGGAACAATAAAGGAACGAATGCAATGTTATGATGAGAGAGAGAGAGAGAGAGAGAGAGAGAGAGAGAGAGAGAGAGAGAGTTGCTGTTGTGTAAGCCTAAGCCTATATGTAGAGATACTCATTTCATTATTTTTTTTTTATTTAGAGATTGAGCGATACTATACTTGTGTAGTATGTTTTAGCAATGGAGAGAGAGCGAGAGAGAGAGAGAGAGGAGAGAGAGGTGCCGTTGTATAAGCCTAGGCCTATATGTAGAGCTACTCATTTCATTATTTTTTTCATTTAGAGAGTGAGCGATACTATACTTGTATAGTATGTTTTAGCAATGGAGAGAGAGAGAGAGAGAGAGAGAGAGAGAGAGAGAGAGAGAGAGAGAGAGAGAGAGAGAGAGGTGCTGTTGTGTAATCCTATATGTAGAGCTACTCATTTTATTATTTTTTCTTGTAGAGAGTGAGCGATGCTATATTTGTATAGTATGTTTTAGCAATGGAGAGAGAGAGAGAGAGAGAGAGAGAGAGAGAGAGAGAGAGAGAGAGAGAGAGAGAGAAACTATGGCAACGTCAAGAAACATCCAGTTACTTGTGTTTTCCCGCTACTCCGCATATCATAGAGAACACTCTTGCGGATTTAAATAGATTTGGTTAACCTACCCTAGCTTGCACATCATTTACTGCCATTAATTCCAGCTGACCTTTAACACCGTGAAATATAAATGTGAATGTGTACAAATTAAATAAAGTATCATTACCTCGTATGATGATGCAATAATAAGCCTGTTCATAACGGAAAACGAGTAAATATTGCCGTTCTGATAAACAGTACTACACCGAGATATCCATACACTATCTTTTAGATCTCTATGAACGAAGTCATCTGAGAAATTCTGATTACTTCGGACAAGCATGGTGTTTTTAAGTATCTGAGCATTTTTGTTTTGCAGATTTAACGTATATGATATAATTTGCACTGTGTTTTCATATTCTAGAGTAAATTTACCGAGATTATGTGTTTTCTGTAAGAAAAAAATGAAAGTTCGATGAACGAAATCTAATGAAAACTGTATCCTCACTTTTCTTGCCGAGTGTACATACAGTGCCACTATTTTCTTCCGTGCCTTGAAAGGTATTTTCTGAAGTGAATGAATTTTTACCTTCAAAATTTATCTATCCCCCAGAAACACTTTTTTCTTTTTTTTCCAAATCCTGAATTTTACAGAGGATTTCGCTTCGCATCAGTTTAGTTTTCAGGTTATACTATTCAAATAAAGTTGATTGCCATGCAGTTTGTAGTTTTAACTTTTGTCATATATTTTTCTATGTAATAGGATGTGAAGGTGTAGCAAAAGTGGAGATTACACATAGGATTGTGTTAAATTCTGTGGTTCGCGGAACCGTCATGAGTATAAATGAATGCTTGTGAAATAGTGATTATTTTCTGTATATCAAAGACTTCATATATATTGCCCTCGTTTCAGATCCATCATAAAACAACCAGACAGATATTTCGTTGTAGGTAAAGGAACAGAAGTTTATTTCAGCACTAATGAGATTGGGGATACAAGAAATCGTCATTTTCTTAAAAATTTGAAGTACATCTCTGTATTCATGCACGATTTACTTGTTTGAATAAGGTATACTGTACCCTAATTTATAGATGATAGATTCGTTTGTGTTTTGTTAAAAATTAATGGAAATAACTAAAGATCTCAGCTGGATTTGTGTTGACATAGTTTTGTTTGATCCTTGATCTAGATATGTTTGATATACTCTAGCTACGAAAGGTTGAGACTTCCCTATAGTTAACTGCGTTGACACGTTTCCCATTTTGCCGAAGGAGGTATTTAATCCTAATCCAAAAAGGTATGCTTTCAGGATTAACCTCGAGGATAAGGTTAATCCTGAGAATGGACATATCCGGGAGTACAGTCCAGCTGTTTATTTTTACTTACAAGTATCTTCGTTTTTAAGTAATACTTTAGATATGTATGCATGCGTATATGTTAACGTATGTACTTATATACATAAAATGTTTATATATGCATAAAAGGTATTATATACATTATATATATATATATATATATATATATATATATATATATATATATATATGTATATATTATGCACACACTTTAATTAAATTTTGTATTGAGCTAAATGAAAAATGCATAGTAAAGTCCAAGTATAATTTTGTTTATCTATTTGCTTCGCTTTTGTACTGACGAATGGAGGGGGGTGACAGACAATCCTCTAATTACCTTGACCCGCGTCACTTCACTTAATCATCCAAACACGAGGAAATGGCATCGCCCCCCCCCCCCCCAAAAAAAAAGCCAAATCTATCAAATTATCACCCTTTTTCCTGAAAAGTTTGAACGGGCTTAAGAAAATATGGCAGAGGTGCTAATCACCTTCGAGTCTCAATAACCTTTTGTAGCCATACAGTTGACAGCGTCTCAGACTCCTGTATATATCTATATATATATATATATATATATATATATATATATATATATATATATATATATATATATATATATATATATATATATATATATATATATATATATATATATATATATATATATATATATATATATATATATATATATATGTATATATATATATATATATATATATATATATATATATATATATATATATATATATATAATATAATATAATATATATACATATATTTGTGTGTGTGTGTGTGTGGTTGTGTGTATATATATATGCATACATATATATATATATATATATATATATATATATATATATATATATATATATATATATATATATATATATATATATATATATATATATATATATATATATATATATATATATATATATATATATATATATATAGAGAGAGAGAGAGAGAGAGAGAGAGAGAGAGAGAGAGAGAGAGAGAGAGAGAGAGTTGAAAAAATCCGCAATCTTTCGTCTCCATTCTTTCCAAGCGACCAAATCATCTATCTATCCATCAATCTGTCAGTTGGTAGATAGATAAATAGATAGATTACGCAGTTAAGCAGAAACGCTTGAAAACAGGATGAGACAGACACGGCCGTCACTTTATTTACAGGGACAAGATTTTTTTATTGCATACCTTCACCCATATCATCGCCACCCCAGCGATAGGTGCTAGAGATATTTAATTCTCCTCCTAAAGGGTTTCAGATGATGTATACGTTGTATGTAAGTATAATATAGGTAGTCTTGCCCGGAAATAGATAGTAAAGCAAATCTCTTCCTGGACAGTTGCTGGCCAATAAGTCCATATAGCTACCAGAGCAATAAAATGGGAGACATCATCACAGGCCCTTTTCGGTTCACTATGTATGGAGCGGATTTGTGAATGGTTTAGTCCGTGGGGTATGAGGCTGAACTCCAGTAAATGAGTCTGAAGCTTTAACTATACTTTGTGTAACTTTTGACTCACATCGTAGTTTTGAGAAACATCTAATATAAGTTCCAGTAAATGTCGCACGAAGGTTAATTATTATACATAAGTCCTCATATACTGATAACTGATAAAATCAGTGCAACCTGCTTTAGGGCGTTTCTCCTTCCTTTACTTGGATATTATTCTCCAGTGTGGATGTCTGCTTCTGCCAGAGATTTACCTCTTTTAAATAGAGTAGTTCGTGTGGGGTAGGTTTCTGTTTCCTAATATTAGCAGTCATGACTTGGACCATCGATGGATGGTCTCTTGTATGTCAAATTTTCAAAAAGTTATATTTTAACAGAGCTCTTTCACTTTCACAGTTGATCCCTGATCCTATTTTCCTGCCGAGAGCAACCAGATTTCCTGAAGAGCAGCACCAATATTCAGTACTGTAAATGTGCCGCGCTCTCGAACTTCTCAGTTTCTACTGGCCTTTATTCCCGCCCCATTGTACTGTGGAATAGTCTCCCTGAGGATGTTGTGCAAGCGAAGATGCAACACATTACTACTCTAAAACAATTCTCCATGTATATCAATAATTAATTACATTTTATCTATGTATTTATTAATTTGGTAATTTATTTTTTTCTTTTCTAACAATTAATCTCTTCTTTCTGTATTTCCTATTACCTTCTGTTACATCTTTCAAATAAGCATCATATTCTCTGAAAGCTTGAATTTCAGTTCCATGGCCCCTGTTGACTTGTTTCATATTATCCATAATAATAATAATAATAATAATAATATTAATAATAATAATAATAATAATAATAATAATAATAATAATAATAATAATAATAATAATAATAATAATAATAATAGATTGAAATAACATCTCACCCATATGCAGAAAGTGCAATAAGAAAGACGAGACCATAAACCACAAAGCAAGCGACTGTCCAGCGCTTGCACAGAACCAGTGCAAAAAGAGGCAGGATTCAGTAGCAAAAGCCCTCCACTGGAGCCTGTGCAAGAAACACCAGCTAGCTTGCATTAATAAGTGGCAAGAAAACAAACCCGAGGGAGTGATAGAAAACGATCAGACAAAGATCCTCTGGGACTATGGTATCAGAACAGATAGGGTGATACCTGCCAATAGACCAGACTTGGCGCTGATTGACAAAATCAAGAAGAAAGTATCACTCACTGATATCGCAATACTATGGGACACCAGAGTAGATGAGAAAGAAAGAGAAAAGATGGATAAGTATCAAGACATGTAAATAGAAATAAGAAGGATAAGGGATATGCCAGTGGAAATTGTACCCATAATCATAGGAACACTGGGCACGATCCCAAGATTCCAGACAAGGAACCTGGAAAAACTAGATACCGAAGTAGCTCCAGGACTCATAGCGTGTGCTATTGGAAACAGCACACACAGTGAGAAAAGTGATGGACTCCTGAGGAGGCAGGATGCAACCCGGAACCCCACACTATAAATGCCGTCCAGTTGAATAGGATGACTGAGATAGAAAAAAAGTAATAATAATAATAATAATAATAATAATAATAATAATAATAGGTCTGTGAACTGCTGGTTGGATGCAGAGTGGGTATATCCATAGATATGGGGGGAAGTGATCCCACTATACTAAGAAATATATACAGTAGGATATCTGGTTCCTTTCCCTTTACACCGTCTTTGCATTAGTGAATATAGTGTTGGCTATGTTTCTCACAATTCAGTTCAGGTGTCTAAAGAGGAGGTTTGTCTTAACATATATTTCGAGGCGAAATAGCCAGATGACAATTTGTACATCTTCTCATCCCTTTGTGGAAGGAATTAGATGTGCCTAGAAACTGCTGGTTGGTGGAGAACTGGTGAAACCTGTGGGTGCAGTGGTTCTCGCTACGATTCCAAGCGTATGCAGTAGCATAATAAGCCCTTTAGTAATAAAAGTAGATTTAGCAGTGATAATGTGAATATGATGTATTCTACATCATTATCACCAGGGCCTTTGTTATTATGTTCTTTCCTGTCACCAGTATTGTCATTTTTATGTGTCTGAGTATGTGCTGCCATTTTATTGCGCATCAAAGATATGAATGGAAGGAAGAATAGAGGAGAAAGTGCCTTCATTTTTCTCCGTCTGGAATCCTGATAAGAACAGCAACAGGGAATGTTTCGGAAAATGTGAGACCGTCATTGGACTGACATTCTTTTATGAGCAGAGGAGGACGCTTTCCACGAAACCCGCTTTTCCTTTAGGAAGACCGGACGATGGAAACAAGCCATTATTATTATCATTATTATTATTTTTTAATGCTCCTGGTAAAAGGGAGACTCCTGGTAAAATGTCTCTTTTCAATGTTATGATCGCGCGTTTATTTATTAATTCTTATGAGAACTTGACAGCATCTAAAAGAGAGGTGCTTGGTGAACGTGATTAACAGCAACGAGATTGCCCAATGAATACCTTCATTGTTGACACCAGTGAGAATTTTGTAACTTTGGGTAAAGTTCCTAAGAAAATGACAGCTGTCGCCTTTACGACCTTTCCTCCCCTAATTCACTCCTGACGTTATATCAAGGTCGAAAGTTAAGCTAGTTTGAAGGCCAGCTACGTTAGCGATCTCTCTAGGTCTGTTATGTTACAGTCATGGGACTTTTCAGAAGAAAACGTGGGCCAGTTGCAAAGTGCATTACCAGTTCCTTTTATTTTTTGTCAGAGGTAAAAGCTGATAAAAAGAAAGAGAGATTTTCTTTTTTCTCTTAGTGCACCCCATTGCTTAGTGATCATGTTCTGTCTTCTTTATGGAGTATTATAAATAAATACATTTTATCGGAAATTCTCCAAATAATGACCTTTCCTCGCGTGAGTTACTGAGTTTCTGAGTTCTTAGTATTGGCTTTGAAACGGTTGGCTTCTTCAACTACTTTGCTTACTTTGGAGTCTTCATCGTGTGACAACACTGTATCTTCTGGATACGGGGGATCGGATTAGAAATCCTTTACTCGAATACGTAGTACCAATCCTCTGTTCCCCTCTTTAATTTTTCTGGGGAGCGGGGAGGGTGGGGTAAAAAAGTTGTGTTAATGTATTAGTAATGATGGTGAAAGTACTAAATATTCCAATGATGAATGTTGTTTTTCCAGATGTTATAGTCTTACCATCATCATGAATATGACCCTTTTAATTTTTGGCAATATGTATTGTCAATGGCGTTCATATGTACCATATTCCCCCCTTGGATGAGAACGAATGAATGAATCAGTGTGAAAATGGAGATAATTCAATAAAATATAATAGACAAGTGCTTAGATAAACTAGGTTCTAACATTATTTGGAGAAGTGACCGGACGTCGGCACCCATAGCAAACTCAATTGAAATTGTATTTTTCCTCTTATCTAACTTCATTCCTTGTTCATCATTGGTTAGTTACTCTATTTTTTAAGATTTCATGTAGTCATATACTGGGTTTAGCCTCTTTTCCTCATTTAACAGACGATAATATACTTGTTTGGCTTAAGAATGCGTATCGCTAGAAATTAATTTCGGAACGGTTGAGTATATTTACTGATGAATGGGCTGCAATTATTTACTATAAGTTTGTATTAAAAGTCAAATATTACTTGTGGTTAAAATTTTTGGTTATACTGGCTTTGAACAGATATTTGAATTTCATCTCTCTTTGATTTTTCATTGTGTTCATAGATTTTACAAGTCTTTTGGTGTTTCATCATCCCCTTTATTCAGACTTTTCCTTTTATTCAGACTTTTCCTTCACTTTGCTTCTCAGTATACTTTGAGAATCTCACTCCTTTAGGGAGTTGGTAGGGCTGAGGCGGGGAGGGTACGGCTTCGCCGAAAATTTTTACGTACTGTAGAAGTAGAGGCATATATGCTTTCTTGAATTTAGCCTGGAAGAATATCTCTCTCTCTCTCTCTCTCTTTTAATTTCATTTTACGTGCACAAATTTTGAAGCAGTGTCGCACAATGGTACTGAATAACATTCTGATACCAACTGCTTATGTGAAAACTTGTAATAAAGATTTTTAGCGGTCTTACTAAACAGTATTTGTAATACAGATTTTTAAACGTCTTACTAAGCAGTATCTCTTTTGCCAAAGAAGGGGAAACTTGCCATACTAACCTTATGTAATTATGTGAATTAGTTGCAACTTAAGTTCTACAAAGAGACGAATATAGTGTGCTGGAGTGGGAAGGGTTTCATTTTAAATGTTTTTAACTGTATGATAGTAATAAGGTCTTATTTTTAATCTTTTCGTTCCCCAAAAGAATTCGAATGAAGAGAAGCACTGCATCATTTTAAATGTCATTTTGTTTAAAGTCCCCTACAACAAACGTTAGGCTTTGCAGTTGCAACGACTGACGAGCACGAACATTTTGAAGGATTAAATTAGTTCCGCCATGTTTTGCTCATTTTTCCTCTTCCTCAGTGCCTCATTTGCATAATTCTCTCTCTCTCTCTCTCTCTCTCTCTCTCTCTCTCTCTCTCTCTCTCTCTCTCTCTCTCTCTCGACTTTTTCCTACTTGTGAAGATATTGAAATGACGAATGATTTAGTGACGTTAGATAACATTTATTTTATTTTAATAGTCTTAACTAAGCAGTGTATCGTTTCAAAAGAACGAGAAACTTTCCACACCTACGTTATCATAAAACGGTGAATCGTTTGCAATAGGTTTTCTGTTATGGATGAAATGGTGAAAATAGTATATCTAATTAGAATAGCCAGATTTGAAGGCGGGTCACTTATTTTGAGCCTTTTGGTGACTGAAAAGCAATCTTACCAAAAGACTAATATCCCCTCCACCACATGCTAGAGTTCGCGTTGGAACGACCCCCACCAACAAACCATGTGAAAGATTGAATCCATTCTCTCCATGTTTTTGCACATTAGTCGACTTCATCAGTGTCTCATTTGCATATTTTCCTCTTCCGTTTTCGGTGCGTTCGTTCAGATTAAGTATGACAATGTCTTTATGTTCTTTTATTGCCAAGGGATTTGGAAGGATTAAAATTCATCCCGACACTTACTCATGAATAGAGAGTGCAGGCTTCATGATTAAAGTCCATTATAATTCTGTCTTTCCCACCAGACGCCAGATAATCTTAAAAGCTATTCCGCTGGATCCATTAAAATAATCCCATAAACATATGTTCCTTTTGCATGTTCAGTTCACCTGACCAGATTCCATTTGATCTAGTACCATCAGGTGGCGTCCGTCTTTCGTTAACATTTCACATTTTGAGCTTGAATACCATCGAACTAAAGGAAACAAGACCAAATATTACAGGATATATATAGCTAATTTGTATATGCATTGTTTACTGTTGTTTACGTGCGCGATTTCAACTCTCATTTGGAACACTTTTTTTAAACACGGTAATTAACCAATTGTTCATATGTTATTTTTATCTGTTTAATCACTTTCATTAAAATTTGTGTTAATGTATTTGTACCATAATCACTTTGATTCAAAAAGTCCCTCTCTCTCTCTCTCTCTCTCTCTCTCTCTCTCTCTCTCTCTCTCTCTCTCTCTCTCTCTCTCTCTCTCTCTCTCTCATTTTAAATTTCATAAGATACGACAATATATAAAATTTGTTAAAGTAATGCCGTTTTCACGGTACTCCAGAGCAAATTTCCTAGCTTCTCTTCATTCTGTTTTGGAGAAATATCTCATGAAATGAGGCGTAGTTGTCGAATTTCGTGTAAAATATAGCTCTCTGCCGTGCAATATTACATTTTAAGAGCAAGAGGATACGAATGTAATCGTCAAACCTCGTTTTTCGTGGTTAGAGAAGAAAGATACTTTCTTCAAATAATTTTTTTAATGTATTTTTACATTATTCATAAGGTGTAAATGTGAACATAATTGCTTGCTTGCATTTTTACCTCAGTAATTCAGTCAAATCTTTTTTAAAGGGTAGGTTTCTATTTTGACTTGCAGAATAAAGTAGGGGATGCTAGGAGAAAGGAGTTTTACCTTTTTTGCATACGTTTGCATTATATGGGACTCTGATCTTGTCGACTGCAGCCTAACTGAGGTGCTGTACAAGATCTTGGGGGAGGCCTCGGGTTATCTTCCTCCTAGCCTTAATATCAGTAAAGTTGTATTTCAACCTGAGAACCCTTAGGATGATCAGAAGGAAGGCTGTGAAATTCCAACTGTATTGTTCGTGTTCATTTAATAGATTTGTTGGTTTTGAATAGTGAAAAAGTAAAAGCTTTATGGGGACGGTTAGGATGATTGTCCGTTTTGTTATCAGGCTGTGCGAGTGACATCTTCCAAATGGAAAGATGATACACCAGGATTAAGGATGAGGCGAAAACATGACGAAATACGGAATAAGCTCATGTTCAGATTCATCGAGAAGATAGTACACTCAGTTAATTGACTGTAGTCTTCGGAGAGGTTGTGTTGTCGGTAGTTACACTGTCAGTTAGTTGATTGTAGTCTTCAAAATTGCTGGGTTGTCTCACAGTGCACTGTCAGGTAATTGTCGTCGTCAGAGAGGCTGGGTTGTCGCCAAATGCACTGTCTGTTAATTGATTGTAGTCTTCAGAGTGGCTGCCAGTTGATGCATTGTACGATGTGAGGAGTCCAGATTCACGCTTCTGAGTTTTGGTCACCTTGTGTATACCTGGGGGAAGAGAGAGAGAGAGAGAGAGAATGTCGTTTAATCGTCCAGGAATATGCAGCAGCGTGAAATGGGTCTGCTGGCCTATTACACGGATCCACTCTAGGAGCTTTTAGTTCAGTCTTTGACGCGCTGGTGGAGCACCGTTTGCTCCTCACGCGACTCAGAGTTGTTATCGTCAGTATGTCTGGTTTAGGCTCCTTTGAAAAATGTTGACAGACTCAATGTGAAATATGGAAAGCAGTGGTTATCAATGTATATATCTGAAATTATGTGACGTTGCATCTTATAGATAGTTTTAAAAACTGTTTGTATTTAGGTAAATCGATATACAGCGGAAAAATATGTAACAGTTATATATTGACAACTGAATCAAATAGAAACTAAAAAGCAGAAAAAGTAACATGATCTGTCCACAACACAAAAGTAAAATGCAAAACTAAAAACAAGAAAAATGTAGAAGCTGATCTGTTATGATACAGATAGGGAATATTAAGAATAAGAAAATAGGGGAAGTAGTCATAACTGGAAAAGGTGGAAATACTGAAAATATTTAAAATTAAATCTTTAAACAAATTTTGAGGAATGATAACAATATGTTAAAAATACTTGTATACTGATACACGGTATACTGATACACGGATATGAAAAGATGTGATAAATATTTTATAGACATGGGGATTTTGAGAAAATCTTTCTCTCTCTCTCTCTCTCTCTTATTTATGCCACTGAATATACATTCCGTCATTTGCCAGGACCCAGCTGCGTTTACTGTAGTAAATCCCAAAAGTGCAACATTTATCTTCGTGGAATAGTTTTAAAAACACCTTTGCCTTTTCAGGGAGATATTTGTGTGTAATGACAATTTTGTGCTTGTATGGTTAAAATGCAAAACTATAAACAAGAAAATGTCCTGTTACGCACAGATAGTAGCATCAAGAATTTTTCTATTTCTTTATACATTATAATATATATATATATATATATATATATATATATATATATATATGTGTGTGTGTGTGTGTGTGTGTGTGTGTGTGTCTCTCTGTTATTATATATATATATATATATATATATATATATATATAAATATATATATATATATATATATATATATATATATATATATATATATATATATATATATATATATATATATATATATATATATATATATATATATATATATATATATATATATATATATATATATATATATATATATATATATATGAGAGAGATAGAGAGAGAGAGAGAGAGAGAGAGAGAGAGAGAGAGAGAGAGAGAGAGAGAGAGAGAGAGAGAGAGAAGTCAGTTTTGAGGAGCAGTTTAATTCTTATATTTAAATTCTAATGAAAGAGCTGTATTTGAAATTTTTGGTCGACATTTTAATATATTTGTATTCATTTACTGTTGTTCTAAAGGTTTTCTTAAATGTATAAAAAAAATGTGCTTCTCTTTTTCGTGAATATTATTTCACACTAAATAATGCACTTCTGGACCACTGGCTATCTTGCTTCCTTTCCTTCACATTACTGTGGACAGGCAGGGCATCGGTTCAGGGTCCCCAAAACGAGAGGCTAAAAATGTGCCATGTCCTTTCCCCTTCCCTCTTGGTTTCCAGTCATTCATCCTGCTGTGATTCCCTTACGTTTGTGCATAAACTCACCTTTCCTTAAAGAGTTAAGTGAAGACGGCTGGAATTAATTTCTGTGTAATAAATTCTTTTGCTTGATGACATTGACGAATATTAATTTTGTTGTTTTGATATAATAGAGAAATATTATCATCCACTGAGATAAGGTGTATTTGAGAAAGAACCACTTAGAATGTAAATGAAGTCATGCATAATAGTGTAATATAAATATTTATGTTCTCCAGTAACTCTTGAACTTTAAATGTTCAATGTAAGATAGCATTACATTTTGTCATAAGTTAGCAAGAGTTTCCAAAATACATTTGCATAATTTATAAGCACTTTCATTCTAAGTAAACGTTATAATACTTTGGGTAATATTTCCGATAATATAGTTGTTTCTTGCGTGGCGCTTACATTCTTAAAATATAAAGATACAAATGCACAATGTTTGTTGTCAAAATGAGCAGAAATTAAAAGTCTAAAAACACAGCAATTCAACAGACCTTTCATTATTACAAAGAGAGAGTACGTCCCTTAGGGTATATAGAGATTCAACCACTCCGAGCTCCATTCGTTGGCCCTGCAAGTAAGGACTAAAAAAGAATCGAAATGTAAAGGATGGTCATATTCTACTCATTTTGACAACAATTATGTATTTAAAGATTTATATTTAGGTTATTATATCTTGTAATCCGTAATTTTATTTTAATTTATTACTTCATTGATATTAAATGTAACATTTATTCCATTATAGATTGTCCGATAATTGAGGAATATAAATCTCCGAAACTAGTCGCAACTAATCAAGATGCTCTTATCCAATCCCTTGTTTTATATATATAGGAATATATATATATATATATATATATATATATATATATATATATATATATATATATATATATATATATATATATATATATTATATATATATATATATATATATATATATATATATTATATATATATATTTATATATATATATATATATATATATATATATATATATATATATATATATATATATATATATATAAACTGAACGATATTTACTTGCCAATGATGAATATATTTGTGCTGATGTGCATCTTCTATTAGGTCCCCTCGTAGTCATGACAATATTTGAGTTTGGACTTGGAAATTATATTCTCACTTAGGAACAGCTTATGCATTTCCTTATGCGTGCATAAACTGACAGATTCTTGCTTTTGTCCTAAAATACCAGTGGATCTTTTGGCCTTGTCTGGTATAATTTTTTAAAACATTCTTTTGTTTTCCTTCTACGAACTCTGGAAGTCTATTGTGTTGATTGCCTGTTTACCAAATTTTTAACAGTTCTTCGCATGCCTGCATCCACTTTTATGAGGATATTTAATTGCCTACGAACGAAATGAGCAGGTGTTATTCAATAGGTAACTTAGTGTAAACATTTCTTTGATAAGATGCTTGATAAAAGATCATTAGAGCAAGCAAACAGATAATCAGGAATTTTAGACGACGAAACTACTGAAACTATGCTTAGTGTTTGCCAACTAAGTTCTCCATTTTCTTTATGTAGCCTACGTGTTAATTTTGCTTTATTTAACTTTATTCTTTATGCTTTACAGAAGACGGTATAGTAGTTATTCCACCATAAAAGGAAATTTGTATTCTCACTGTTTCACTTCTCCCAATGTACTTCCTCAAATTCCTTTGTTCCTCGTTCCTATCAGCGTCTCTCTGAACTTTAGAATTTTTCTTTTCGTACCTCTTGTACTTCTGTTCTGGAAAGTTGATAAAAGCAGGAATCGTCGATTTGATCTGAGTTTTCCAAAGTATTCCAATAAGAATTTCTTGTAAGGAGTTTATGGTCCGCTTTGCAGATCAGTTTAATTTATGACCTCGATAATGTTAGCCAGAATTTCCAATCGCGCTTTTCACATGCTGACCTCACACTGAATATTTATCCGTTTATTATATTGTTTAAAGAAAATGTTCCTAGAAATATATATATTATATATATATATATATATATATATATATATATATATATATATATATATATATATATATATACATACATACATACATAGATACATACATACATACATACATGATGCACAAACACATAGCTTACTTACACACCTATATCCTGGGCCTTACAAAATAGGAGAGCTAAGTACTGTAGATTAAAGACAATGAAAGTGGTAAGAAGTGTAGCTTCAGTGAAGAAAAATGAATAAATTATCGCGAAAGGATAATTTGGCATAATGCTAGTGGGGAAGTGTCATAATTCAGCTAACTGAGGACGAATAGTATGATTGCGAAAGAACATTGTAGATCTGACTAGAATTAGATATTGGTGAATCGTTACATGTAATGGATTTCCTGTGCTCTTGGTGGAGGTTGCTTCTGAAATATTTAGTATTCTCTGGCGATTTCGAGGGAGGTCATTTTTCAAGAACAGTTTCAGACAGCCATCATGTGATTAATCCAGTGTTTAACATATACCCTTGTATTGGATCGTGGCTAATTGTCGTTTGGATATAACTACGTTCTTTCTTGCAAATGAGGACACTAGATATAACCACCCTTGCCTCGCTGACGAAAGTGCAATAGTCATGTAAGTTAAATAAGTGGTGGGGTTGTTGTGTTGACGACCCATGTTATCTGTGTCAGACTTTTGCTCTTCCAATATGAAGAGTTCTGGAAGAAGCTGACGCTTCCGAGGTTGTTGCTTTCTTTCATATCATCACCTTTCTTGATCTGAAATACAGAGTGCGGTATTGTCTCTTTTTCTTACCGAGCTGAAACAAAGCATATTGCCCCAAGAAGTGAATGTTCAGTAGATATGAGTTTTATTATTCTGTAAAAGAGAACGTTTTATTTTATTGGAGTCTGAAGAGTTTATTATCAGAACTACGAACTTAAAAATTAAGAGAGACGTGAAATGTTCAAAGAAATCTCTGCTACGTACAAAAATCAGAAAAAGAGTATTTTTTTTATTTGCTTCATCAGTTGTGTGTTACACGCTATGTAGACAAACAGAGACAAACAGAAGCAATGATGTATTTGATTTAACCGCTGGTTAACCAGGGTTAATTGGGTGGCTGATTCTTGAGTGACCAGTAAAGTTATCGTTCATTAGTGTAATAACCAGAAATCACCTGATATGCTTGGTCGACATTAAGTTTGTTTTTGTATGTTTGTTCCATTTGAATTTCGATTCTGCAGGGTTTCGGATGGAAACACCACATATCACGGAGGTCGCTTGCAATGCAGCCCTTCCAGTCTTATTTTATCAGAATTTCTGATTAATTAAAGCGATACGGGTGGACGCTTTCTCTTATTTATAAAGGGGGATCACAGTTGTAAATACCAGCGATGTCATTATCTTGCACGAAAGCGCTCAGCATTTGCACGTTGCTATATTAATGATGGGCCCTTTTTCATATTTTGTCGAGGATCTTATTGGCTTGCTTTAGTGCGCACTTTGAATCCCCAGATGGTTTTAATTAGGTGCATTCCTTACATTTCTTACATAGAGAAATTATGAAAGTTTTGGGAAGAAAACCGATTTATCTTTTGGCAATGTAGTTATTTTACCAATATTGGAAAAGTCATAATCACGAGTTAGATAAATATTGTTGACTAGTATGATAAATACATGTGTATACACTCAAACACACACACACACACACACACACACACACACACACACACATATATATATATATATATATATATATATATATATATATATATATATATATATATATATATATATATATATATATATATTCGATATATACACACATACACACACGCGCGCACACACGCAAATGTTTGTCACCAGGATGGTAGGAGCTGCTTTCGATTCTCATTCTCAGGAGTCTATTAAGTGATGAGGTTGCTAGATTTGTACCCTTTTCTTGATTCTTAGCTCCATTGGTACCCTTTCATAACGAGTTCGACTTTCTCTCCCTCTCTCTCTCTCTCTCTCTCTCTCTCTCTCTCTCTCTCTCTCTCTCTCTCTCTCTCTCTCTCGCCAGATAAATACATTTCCGTTAGATTTCGCTTTAATGTCATGTGATTCATTCTAATTGATGGTGCTTATGATGAATAGTTTTTAGTTTTAGTAATGTTGGGTATATTTGTTACATTGATCGAGATATCTCGCATGTCATTTGTAAGTTTTCTTTAATGCTCTAATTGTGAGAAAAATTTCATTAAGTTCGAACAAATAAGGTCCCCCATAACGTAATGTTCATTGTGTGTGTGGCTCAGTATCTTTTTAGTTGCAAAAATGTTGTTCATTTCCATACGTAATAATTTCAATTCCACCTAAACGGAGCCCTACTTCCCCCTTTGCATATTCAACGCCGGCTCTCTTCATTATGATAATGACGTACAGTTGGAAGCAGGAATGGAGACTCTTAATTGGAATAGGAGATCTCGTTTTCCTGTTCCTGGACAGTTATGCATCCATTGCTCTTCCTGGCAGCTCTTCTGCTTATCGCTGCACTCCACTGTAGTAGCCTCTTAGTCTGCTTAGGTCTCTCTCTCTCTCTCTCTCTCTCTCTCTCTCTCTCTCTCTCTCTCTCACACACACAACACAACACACACGCGCGCGCGCAGTCGATGTGCAGGTGTATTAACTTTCAACCACATGTACGGTTGGGTAACTGGATGAATAGATTTTTAAAATTTGTTTATCTATGTTTTTATTTATTGCAGCACTTAATTTTTCAACATTTTTAGGCTTTAAAGTGTTTTTCTCTTTTCATATCATGTAAATGAGAGGCCATTGATACGGCTATTAATAGTTTCCTTTTTTTCGCGTCCATTGAGAAAGGCATGATGATATTTCTACCGTTTTTGCTTGTACGAAAGTGTATGTTTCGGAGTTTGTACCTCACTATACATTTAGCCTGTAAGAACCAAAGTAGGCAGTTACCGGAATCTTTGCCCATTTTCGAAGAATCATGTTTAATGGATTTCCTGAGGATAAAAATGGAAAAATATACATTAAAGTCGCTCGTTCGTAAGTGCAGAAATGATTTCGGACGTGCACTTGACTAAAGCAGAGTTCGAAGCAGAAATCCTTTTAGAGACTGTGAAAACAAAGGACAGAGAGAGAGAGAGAGAGAGAGAGAGAGAGAGAGAAATTGATGGGTCACAGTTGTAATTTCAAGTGAAGAGGTGGGGGAAGTAACGGCCATTGTGACGCTTATAAGATTCGCTGCCTCAACGTTCCGTGTTAATTACGTCTCTCGGATTTTCCTTAATGATGCGAAGACGATTAAACGTTTTGAGGATTTGTTTTTAGTCTCGATAAATGCCGGTTTTGGGATGTGGTGTGGTTTGCGACCTTCAACGAAGAAACAACAGCAGATTTCCTGTTGATTTGTTTGGACAGTGTGGTAACGTCTGGCAACTGGGAAGCATTGCATAGATGGATGAGAATGTGTGTTCTGTAATGTATACCGATTCGCCATTTGTAGAATTTCTTTTATTGCTTAATTTTATATCAAAGTTTTATTTACAACATCAAAAATTTTTTATTTTTATTTTTAAATGAGCAATTCCTCCTTCTTTCCATGTTCTGCGGTGCATTGCTTCTTGAAATCAGCGCGATTAGCCCCTGCAGACATATTTTTTAAAGCACTATAACAAAAAGCAACCCCAAATGAAGTTGGGAGGTTTATTGGCGCATGTTGTGTAGGGTACTAATCATTAGTAACATTCTCGTCAGATGTTTTAATAATAACGACCGGCGTATTACTCTTATCATATCCTTAACTATGTTTTTATTTTTCTGCTCGTATTGCATATTTAGCGATGGAAATGATAATTATTGTAGTAATGAAAATGATGATGACGGTAATTGTGTTACGATATTGTAACTGCAATTGAGTGGTGAACAGGAATTATTTCTGTTACATTTGCAACTGTTTCAGCACTTTGTTATGATCACCCTCACACGTCTCTATCGTCAGTACACCATTTATCTCATTCAGAGAGCTGCTTCATTATGTCATTCCCGCCTGCGGAGGTATCATTGCCTTGCAGCTAACAAGAGGACCAAGCAAATGATTGACCAAAAAAAAAAAAAAAAAAAAAAACTTCATTGGACGATAGCTCTAGGAGGGAATGATGAACTTTTTGCTTAAATTGTGCACCAGAAAGAAAACATTGTTTTAATTTCTATTTTATTTCATGTGGGACTGAGAAATGTTCTTGCTATAAATACTCGGGAAATGACAAAACACCTTTTTACAAGGCAGCGACTTTTCTTCAGTATGAGGCAGAAAAGACAAGGATTTCACAGCTGTCAGAGAGGTGACATTTTAAAAGAATCACAGCTGACGTAATAACTGCTCTAACATTAGTCTGGGAAAGTTGTGGAAAAGATTCTGAAATATTTCAGTCAAATATTTTGTTGGAAGCCCTGGAATATCTTAACAACGTCTTTTTGCAAGTCCCAGAAAGAAGCTAACGAAATTATTTATGTTCATACAAGAATCCCACCAACTTCATGAAAAAGAATCTCTCTCTCTCTCTCTCTCTCTCTCTCTCTCTCTCTCTCTCTCTCTCTCTCTCTCTCTTCGAAGAATCATGCATTAGATGCCAGGTGCGGAATAAACGGTGTGGAAGTGCGTCTGTTGATCTAAAAATCATTACATTTATCGTAGTTAGTTCACCTTAAGGGTCACAGACGAGGGTGCAGAAAAAGAAAAAATAGGATCATTATACAAGCTTTAATCACATATTTTACCGTACCATAGTTATTAAAGGAGGACAGCAACAAGATAATACATAACTTTTGCGGGGATGGAGCCATGTGGCAGAGGTCTCTCTCTCTCTCTCTCTCTCTCTCTCTCTCTCTCTCTCTCTCTCTCTCTCTCTCTCTCTCTCTCTGCCGCATCCGAAAAATCCTTTGGAGCTTGATGGCGTTTTGCGCTTACCGAACATTTTCCGCAATAATAAGGAAATCAAGGAGCTCTCCATCACCGTTTACCTCTTCTAGGTTTTCGATCGACTTGAGAGAGAGAGAGAGAGAGAAAGAGAGAGAGAGAGAGAGAAAGAGAGAGAGAGAGAGAGAAAAAAGTACAAATGTAAGCCGTTCGCTCTCTCTCCCTCTCTCTCTCTCTCTCTCTCTCTCTCTCTCTCTCTCTCTCTTTCTCTCTCTCTCTCTCTCTCTCTCTCTCTCAGTTCTTTGCTCTTTATTTCGGAACCTTTGAATACGTTACCGATACTGTTCTCAATATTCTATAGATGCTTAATGTTTTAATGACGGTGGCTCGATCATGAATCGAGAACTTCCATACTTGCTCACACAAACGCACTCTTTACGTGTACTTTAACGCTTGAGTGACTTCCATAATGCAGTAGGTTTTCTTTATTTGCCTAATTATGTGGCATACCTAGACAGAAATAATATGGCCTCAAAATATTTTGATTAATTTCTTTTGTGGTCGTGAGGCACTGACGAAGCTTGCCTCTTGTTTGAACATGAGAGGTCCCTCAAAGAGTGTCATTTATGTCGCATATATAACGCGAATCAAGAGTTTTATGCAACCACCGAAAACAGTCTTACCACCTCTTGTTATCCGTTAGACTAATGTTGCAATTGCACTACCGTCTTTATTGTTGTAGTTTTTGAAGCTGCAACGACTATGAATCTCCAACCATATGAAAGATTGGATTTATTCATATCATGCCATGGACATACTCCCATCTCTCTCTCTCTCTCTCTCTCTCTCTCTCTCTCTCTCTCTCTCTCTCTCTCTCTCTCTCCTTTTTCGGAGTTGAGTACATCCGTGGAGTCAGTGTAATGACGTTTCTGGCAGTAATGCCCAGTATGTCATATTGAGTCGCACTTTTGTTTCGTTATGGCGGTATGAATCTTGCTTTAAGTTGCATGCACTTTGACTTACCCGAATCTTTGTCATTTTGTTGTTTTTTTACCCACGTGCTCTCCATATATGTTTTTAGTAAATCTCTGTATGTCAGTATTCTATGTATGCATGAATAGTATACCTGGTCATTACGTCACATTGTATAAATGGTTTCTCACTTCCGTACGTAGGTCCATAATTTTTCTGCCTTTAATTTTTTGTCTAATAAAGACAGTTAGAAATGTCTGTGAAATGAAATGTCGGGTAGCAGATAAAATAGCATTCCCCCAACCATAGAACTTTATCACAACTTATTCAGGCGACGGTGCAGCGGACGACTTTAATTTTGGATGCATTCATTTCGTTTTCCTCTTTCTCTGTAAATAACACGTCATCAGATATTTTGAATATAGCTGGGGGATGTTTTGTGAACCACATTTAATTACCTGCCAGTAGAAACTCTCTCTCTCTCTCTCTCTCTCTCTCTCTCTCTCTCTCTCTCTCTCTCTCTCTCTCTCTCTCTCCTTTTTCGGAACTGAGTACATCTGTGGAGTCAGTGTAATGACGTTTCTGGCAGTAATGCCCAGTATGTCATATCGAGTCGCACTTCTGTTTCTTTATAGCCGTATGAATCTTGCTTTAAGGTGCATGCACTTTGGCTTACCTGAATCTTTGTCATTTTGTTGTTTTTTTTACGCACGTGCTCTCCATATATGTTGTGTAGTAAATCTCTGTATGTCAGTATTCTATGTATGCATGAATAGTATACATGTTTGCAATCTATTCTGACATTAATATTCGAATCTAAGAGCGATTATGAATGATTGCGTAACGCGTTAAAGTGTGCCTTAATGTTAACTTGAATTTCACTTGGGCAACGTGAATCCAATTAGCAGGTGTTGCAATGTAGTCAAGAGGCCACTTCATACATCTCTGCTGACGATCAAAATCAGCAGTTTCTGGTTTGTCTGTCTAGTAATCTTATTGGCCTGTACCTGTCAGTTGTGAAATTCTCTTACGAAGTCCTGTCCCCGTTAATTGTCATGAGGTGTCATTTATTAAACGCTGATTCTGTCCCGTTGTTTCTTGGTTAAGCCACTTTTTGTACGTTGCCATTTCTGTTAATCATCCTCTGTTCATCTTTTTTCTTTCACGACATGCCTCTGTAAAGGAATCTGGTTCCTCTCCTTTTTGCGCTCAGGTGAGTGCAAGGAGATGGGCGTAAAAGGAGAAATGTGCCTTCTCTCTCTCTCTCTCTCTCTCTCTCTCTCTCTCTCTCTGTGAGTGATGTCTTTGAATAGTTGTCGGCAGTTACAAATTTATGGTCCTATTAATAGTTGTCATCATCACGGTCTTTGTTTAACTGTAATTATCACGATCTTCAACATCCTCACCAATATATTGTATACATCATTGACTCAAATTATTCCTACTCCAGAAAGAAACGACTTAGGAAGTTTACTTACTTTTGAGCAAAAATACAGAAATAATGCTTTAGGAAATAATAAATGGTTTATTGTATGCGAAAGGTTAGTTAAATCATTGTACTCTTCAGGGAGAGTGAGTCAAGCTCTTGGTGTTGTACTGAGGGGCCAAGAAGGGCGTATTTAGGTATTATTTCAGGATCGAAATGATGGTGTGAGTTGTCATACAGATTATTCAATGGTATTTTTTGGTTTTGAAGAAAACTTGGTTATTACGTCACATTGTATAAATGGTTTCTCACTTCCGTACGTCAGTCCATAATTTTTCGGCCTTTAATTTTTTGTCTAATCAAGACAGTTAGAAATGTCTGTGAAATGAAATGTGGGGTAGCAGATAAAATATCATTCCCCCAACCATAGAACTTTATCACAGTTTATTCAGGCGACGGTGCAGCGGACGACTTTAATTTTGGATGCATTCATTTCATTTTCCTCTTCCTCTGTAAATAACACGTCATCAGATATTTTGAATATAGCTGAGGAATGTTTTGTGAACCACATGTAATTACATGCCAGTAGAAACTTGCTCTGCTTTCAAGCTCTCTCTCTCTCTCTCTCTCTCTCTCTCTCTCTCTCTCTCTCTCTCTCTCTCTCTCTCTCTCTCTCTCTCTCTCTTGCCAGGATCCTGGGAGAGGATGTGATGTATGATGCTAGTGGGATTTTTAGATATATTTTAGAAGCTGGAGTTTTACATAAGATATAATATTGTTTCCTACAAGTTTTAATTATTTTATATAAATATATACTACACTATGTAGTCCTTTAATTGACATCGACATCAATGACCATAGAAGTCACGAACAATAACTTAAAATAATTTATTCTCTCTCTCTCTCTCTCTCTCTCTCTCTCTCTCTCTCTCTCTCTCTCTCTCTCTCCTCCCTGTTCTGCCAGGCCTCTCCCTATATAATGCTCCCTTTTCCCTTGAGATATGAGGACTTAGATCATGGAAATCGCGAAAGTTCAACAAATGTCATCAGTGTTCGTGGCTGACATTTCGTTGTCTACTTTTTCATCCTGATGCCCATCTCTTGCTTTTTTCTTATAGATTCTTTGTTTGTTTTTTCTCTTCAGTCTCCCTTTATGAGACACGCCGCTAGTAGCATTGTACACTCTTTCTTGTATTCTTACATGAAGTTATAATTTTTCTAATATTTTGTTTTATAGACCCTTGATGTTTACTATATCTCCTCTGAATATTTATGTACGGCTAGAATTCTTGCGTTGATGAAGTACTGTTTGGTGTTTGGTTGTTTCTGATTCTTTTATTTCTTGCATATTGTGAGATGGCGAGTATTCTTATTATTTCTGTAAATAAGACCATCTTCTTTATCTGATGTCCAAAGAATTTTTAGTCTTTTTCTTTAAGGTTAAATTATCAATAACTGTAAATTTAATGTAATACGGGGAAACGTATTGTTTACATGTATTTAATTTAATAGAATTTTTTTATGTGTTCTAGGTATTACGTGTTGTCTTCTGAGCAATACCATAATATGAGTACATATATGTTTTGAATATATGTTTTGAAGATGATCGTCCTTATATTTTTTCATGCTCTCAGCGAGAACAGAATTTCTTGCGCTTTTCCTCCTAAAAGATTATTTTGCTTTGTGCAGTAGCCCATCGTGGAATGCAAATCATCTGGTTTTATGGAAATGAGATATTTGTGTGTGGAAGTGTTCCCACGTTTCTTAAAAAAAAAAAATTAACTGGAAACTGCTGAAATAGTAATGCAAATGCTTTTGCATAAAAACTAAGTACAATGACTGCGAAAGAAACAACATTCAAAAGTAAATTGTAATAGAAATTTATTTACTGTGATGGAAGAACGTCAAAGAATTTTGTATGGATGCTGGTGGTTTCAGAGGGTTGTAGGAAGAACTAAAATAATTATTCATAAATAATCCCTGACTTCTTCACAGTTATTTTTTTATGAAATTATCCTTTAAGTTCTCTTCTATATTTTATTATTATTATTATTATTATTATTATTATTATTATTATTATTATTATTATTATTATTATTATTATTATTATTATTATTATAATGACGGCATCAACAGAAACTATTTCTCTAGTGACTCTCTTTTTTGTGGATGTTGATTGGTTTCCTTCTAGTTTCAATGCTGTAATTTTGCGTTTGTTCCCAAAACATTTCACGTAGATCGTATACATGGCATCCCTTCCTGCCTTTATTTTATCCGGATTTCCTTTTAATTAACGTTAGTTGCGTGGTCACGTGGCAGCATTCACAAAGTGGATTTAAAAATGTTAATGGCAACAGTGTCATAATCCGACAGGAAAGTGGTTGGCATTTGGAAGGTGAAAGATTTTCCCTGGATCTCTTTATGCTTTGCTTTCTTTCGCAATTTAATTTATTAGGTGAGTGTATTTCGCTACCAAAATCAATTAGGGTAATTTGGTAGTAGAAAATAAACCATTGTACCTTTGCGTTATTATTTATTTACGGCTTATCTGAATATTAATGGTAAGATACACTTATATAACATACAGGTCTCAAGTTAAACTTTACAAAGCTGAAATAGAGCACTTAGATGCAGTACGGTAGTGATTCTAGAGGGGAGAAGCATTCTGAAGAACAGTTTCTCTACCTTTCGTTACTTAATGCTTGTGGTAATACGGAGCTCTAAAGGTTTACTGAAAAATTAATAGGCTGTACCCTTCTGGCGCATATCCATCAAAGGGAAAAAGACGCATGGAAAATTTTTTGTACATCATATATATATATATATATATATATATATATATATATATATATATATATATATATATATATATATATATATATATATATATATATATATATATATATATATATATATATATATATATATATATATATATATATATATATATATATATATATATATATATATATATATATATATATATATATATATATATATATATTATTTCAACACCCACCCACAAACTGCGGCATTCTCCTTTATCGTGCACGTACCTTTGTGCCCTTTTACTCAGTCTAGTCTGGTTTTTCTTGGTCTTTCTCTTCTTGCTTTGTACATTTCCAAATTACACACACACACACACACACACGCATATATATATATATATATATATATATATATATATATATATATATATATATATATATATATATATATATATATATATATATATATATATATATATATATATATATATCATTATAAGGTGATATAATTTTTATAACCATTTTGTAAGTGTTTGTAATGTCTCTGTGAACATTTTTTATTTTTTGCTTGCCAGATTCATCATTTGTTGTGAAGACGTGATTTTAATATGTCTTTTCTCATAGATGTGTTGTGTATTATGTAAACTCATGATTCTGTGGGATATTTTTCCCTTTTTGTTTAATGTTTGAAATTGTATTTTGAAATGCTTATCAGACCGCCACATCCTGTCTGCCGAGAGGGAGAATAAAGGCTCGCTTTCCTTGTTTGCCCTGGTGGTCTAAGGAAAAAGAGTTCAATTATGTTGTCGTGATGAGCTGTCACCCAGTTGGCAAGTTAACTGTTATATCTTTATCACTCTATGTTTATTCCGTCATTATTAACTCTGCCTATGCCTATTCTGTTTGTAATCTGAGAAAGAGAGAAAGAGGAACAGCAGATAAGTGGTGTTGCTTTGGTCTAAAAGCGTCTTTATTTGTGTACCCAGCTGGTCAGGCTGACAAAAGGTTTCGTTAACTCTGAACAGGAAGTGTCCATCATGAGAGATAAGATTGGTATCGTATCGAAGCTGAGCCGTGTGTACAGGTATACTCTGTATATGTGTGTGTAGGTGTATTCATACATGTGTATTCTCTGTGAACACCCTATGTGTATTCTCAGCCTATGAGACTTAAAATCCAATGTCTTCTAAAAGACTTGAGTAGTTGGCTAGGAAGGGTCATTAGAGGCAGATGCTGCCCCCCCTCTCTCTCTCTCTCTCTCTCTCTCTCTCTCTCTCTCTCTCTCTCTCTCTCTCTCTCTCTCTCTCAATATATATAATGGGAGTAACAGAAAAGTAGCTGTTATAAAGCTCTGTTAAACTCACCCCAGGAGTATGTTAATTTTGTAGAAGGTGATCAGGGATATTATTTTGTGCAAGTGTTGAGGGGATTGTAATAGTGTAATGTTTACAAAAGGTAATGTGGTGACTGTTAAGTTTTGTTAAGTGATATTCTTGGTAAAAGAGAATTGTTGTGTTTGAATAAGTCTTAGAAAGACGTGAGTCTAACTTTTCTTTTTATAGGGAAAGTTAATATGAAAGATTGATATAATTTTTAAGTACATTGTTGGTGATTGTGGTATTTCCATTTTTTTTGCATATCGCATTCTTATATGTCTGTGTTATCACATTATTATGATTTTATTGTTACTGTGTTTTGCTGGTAATTTTTTAATATTTTGTTAGTACCTACCTGTTATAGAGAGTTTAGATAATGCTATGTGGATTCCAATCAGTAATATTTTGGTGACTGTTTGTAATTGTTAAATCAGGTAAATGCTTGGCACTTAAGTGATAGTTAATATTTTGATTCTTACCTAACCAGATTGTTTTCTTGATAAATTAAAGTTTTGTGAATTAAACTTGATTAAGAGATACTTTAAATTTTACACTGTTGTAAATTAATGGTAAATCTTTTGAGATTATGAACTTTACATATAACTTTTGAACTTAGAAATAAACCTGTTTGTTTAAAGTTTTTAAAACATAGCGTTTCATTTTGATTACCAGTACTTACAGACTTTAATGAGTGTATATAAGGTAAGTGATGTATCTGTTTGTTCACCTGAGACTTATCTAGGTAAAATAGAACCAGAGAGACAGCTACAGTGCTGGTTGAAGTGAAACCCATATTCCATTAATCTGGATACAACTTAATAATTGTTACCTCATCCATAACTTGATAAAGTTACCTTGATTTTCTCCAGTGATAAGTAAGTTTATGAGATCATTGTACCTTTAGATATTCAGTCGACTCTTTGTTATGAGGTTTCAAGTATCTGGTCGATATGAGGTAACTTTTGGTATTATCATTTGCACAACAGATTTGTTGGCCTATTTGCGTAATACCAGGTGCTTGATCACTTCGTAACAATATATATATCTTAAGTTGACCACCTCTCATATCATGCGGCTGGGGTTAGTTTTCACTCATGGTTGACTGTAGAGGATTGATGTTCTGCTGGGTTTCATTTCGTTTCCTTTCTTTCCCCGAAGGCATGCCTTCCCCTGCATGCGGGCTTCAAGACGCCTGAAAATATCTTATTTAATCTTCTGACTTTTCACCTGACATTGTTGCCCGGGGCAGGTCACAGACTTTATCAAAACACGTTGTTGTGTTGACAGAGACAGTACTGTACTTGTAGATGTGGAAGTACCGTTAATAGACTCGAAATCATAGAAAGTCATTTCGCTTATCCAACAACATGTAGGGAGGATATGTTATCTTGTTAAAGAAAGGGAAGATGCATTTCGACTGATTTATGGTATTTGTTAAAATAACTCTCCGTATGGATGGCTGATTGTGAACAGAGAGATATTCTCAGTCACTCATGTTTTGGTTGCTGGAGACGGACCCATACAATAACCTACTGCCAATAAACCGATATTAGTGATTACGCTGATTTTATTAATTTGCATTGACCTTCCACCGCAAGGTACGTGAGGCTATCTTGGGAGCAGTCTCTCTCTCTCTCTCTCTCTCTCTCTCTCTCTCTCTCTCTCTCTCTCTCTCTCTCTCTCTCTCTCTCTTAACTTTTTATATTGTAATAATATGTATTGTTGCTATATTTTAGAGTATTTTATAATCGTGCTTACACAATTGGTATAGATGTCTAATCTCTTTCGCTGGCTTACAGTGATGGATTCCAATCAACTATGTGTCTGAGCTATCGAAAGAATTCCCTTACTTCTTACCCAAACTTTTGGATTCCTGTGTAATCTCGTAATTTATTTTCAGCGAGTGAAAGGAAAATGTTTATTTCCAAATCTTCTCTAATGTCTTGAGGGCTTCATCCTCTGTCGGAAGTTTACGTTGAATTTCCTCTTCTCGTCCTTATCTTTTTATTTTCTTTTTCGGCTGTCAAGGCCTTTTGCTATTCTGCTCCGGTTCTGTTTTCTCGCCTAATTACCCCAAGAAATTTGTGTCCAGTTCTCTCTCTCTCTCTCTCTCTCTCTCTCTCTCTCTCTCTCTCTCTCTCTCTCTCTCTCTCTCTCTTACGTGTATTAATTAACTTTTTTCTGCGTTTTGCCAAGTTTTTTATCTTTTGTTAATATCCTATATAAAAAATGTCATAAGTTTGATCTTGTCATCTGGTTATCATTCCTTATCGATCAGAAACGTGTAAGCTGTCGTATGTTTTATAAAAAAAAAATTACTCAATAATTTTATTGCACAAGTCAAAGTCTTATAAATAAAAGGGTAAAATAATTTTTTAAATTGTTATAATCATCGGCTCATTTCATAGATCATATAGATTTTTTTTTTTTTTTTTTTATTCGAAGCTTCGTTTTCTTGTCTGTTTTTCACTCTGGTTTGAGTTTACAACATATTCCATTTTCATTAATCAACGACAGTGCATGTAATAAACTTACTTGTTGCAATGTAATTCCACGAGGCACGTCACATGCATCGTTACTGGATTCCATATGATTTAGAATGAATGATAGCAATAATAATATTATTCGACGTAATATCTGATAAATGTTAGGAAAAATATTGTCATGTGACAGACTTTCAATTGTTGGATGCACTATGCAATATTGGCACCGATCCTAAAACTCTACAATTTATAGGTATAGGTGCTTGCTTTTACATGACTGTCATTTAATACATACGCGCAAACTCATACCGGCTACTTCCATGTATAATCAGAACATTTGCACGCATTTTGCAGAGAGAGAAAAAAAGACACATAGAAGGCTTGATTATCTTTCTTTCTTTTCGTCAGGTTTGCTATCTGAAATTGCGATATCAGTCATACACTGCCGACATTCAGTCAACTTTTGCTAGATCTTGTTGTTGTTTGTGTCTTAATTTTTATTCGCCTCAGTACTGCGAAAACTAACTAGTATTTATTCAGTGAATGTGGTGTTGCTGATTCAAGTACGGTTTTATTCTTTTTCTGTTCCTAAAAGTCTATGTGAAATATGAGGATGAGGCTTATTTAATAAAGATGGCCACCCATTGAAATAGAATCCACTAAAGCACATTCTGATAAAGAGGAAAAACTTTATTAAAAAGCCGATTACGTACGAAATGCCGTTGAATGGAGGCGTGCATGTGTTAGTTAATTCGTTGAAGTTGTAACAACTTTATGTCGATATATGAGGTGTCGGACCTACAGATAGTATTCGTTTTACCTGATACTCGAGCGTCCCTTTACATTCCGTATGTTTAACGGTGTTGCGATCATATTGTAAAATGCAGGAAATACCCAAGAATTAAATTTGAGTGCTCAAAAAAACCAAACATACTAGTCAAGCAATGACAGTGTAAAGAAACAAATGGTTCAGCTTCAGTAATGAATGGTAACCGTGATTTAAAATGACTTAGAGAATTTGCTTTATATGAAACGCAAAGTTGTGCTCCAGAGGCCTATCTTTAACTGGTTTTTGGTCATCAGTGTTAAAATGACACATGCACACGCGCACATAAAGAAACTAGTCGCATTTAATATGAACTGCAGATCCTGTTACTTCCAAGAAAAGATATTTGATGTCGAGAATCTTGAGATATAGACTGGGAGAGCAGCAATAGTTTCTTTTTACAGGAACGCTTTTTACTTATGTTAAAATATTGCGGGAGATGGAACATTAGGAACAAGAAGGAGATTGTCAAATGAACTATGTAGGTTCTCCAAAAGCGTTTCATGTATATGAAAAGTATGCTGTAACTTTACTGCACACTTTGTAAGCGCCTGCATAACTTCAGATAACTAAATAAAATCTGGCTTCCTTCCCAGATAGCATTATTATTATTATTATTATTATTATTATTATTATTATTATTATTATTATTATTATTATTATTATTATTATTACAGTGACAAAGTAGTTTTGTTCCCATGACGTTTCAGAGTAAACCTGGAACTTCAGTGAAAGTGGGTTTCAGTATATTTTGCACATAAATCGAGGTGATTATAAATTTTACCTCCTTTCATTCCCTTTAGAATTTTCCTTTTGAGAAGAAAAGCAATTGAGGCTCCATCAAGAAGGATCAAAATTGGGTTCATTTCGGAAATTGGAGGTGGGTGAGAGGAGATGGACAATATTCACTTTTGCCTTTGACGACAAATTTGATCAGCAAGGCATCTGCGTTCGTCATTTTGATTGAGTACCTGCGTTCGAGTATGGAGTGAAGTGCGTTTTGCTTCCGTTCATTTGCTAAAATAAGTAAATTTGTGCTTTTATCTGTGTCTGCCGGTAAAATTTAGTGCTTTAGCTCTTTCTGTTTTAACTGATTTTGAAAAATTTATTGATGTCAATCTGCAACCAAAACAAAGATAAAATGATGCAAAAATGTCTGTAAGCAGAGTTGTATGGTTTTCGCTTTCCCTTTAGCCTTATGTTCTATATAAGAAGCTGGTCTGGGTGCATGTTAACTATTAAGTTTATGTCGTAAGATACATTTAGATTTCCTCCAATTTTCTTGTCTAAAAGACTTTTGGAATACCTTTAGACAAACAAAGACACACACATTATCTATCTATACAAACGCACACACATATAGATATATATATGTGTGTGTAACTATAAACACACACACACACATATATATATACGTATACACATATATATGTGTGTATTTATATGTGCGTGTGCATGTGAGTTTTTGTCTTGGAATTATTTTTATACGGTAATAAGTTTTTTGTAAATTTTACCGTTTTCCCATACTTGTTTCGACTTTTATTTATTTTTGTTACCTAGCACAGCAAGAAGACCACGAATGTTAAAGTAATATATAATTATTATTATTAATAAGTATATATATATATATATATATATATATATATATATATATATATATATATATATATATATATATATATATATATCACGATTTACTAATGCGTATACATTCAACGCACCTCTCCATTCCCTTTCTTTCTCTGTCTGATGAAAAATATGTAAATATTGATTTGTTTCTTTGCTGTAGAATCCAATTCCACGGCTGGTGGAGAGCCTAACTTCCGTCTAGAATTCACCAGCATCTTATTGGAAACCTATACTATGGGAAAAAGCCAAATAATTTGATGTAAAAAAGAAAACGAAAAGAAAGGGACAATTTGGGCTATGACCATGATAACTTTATTATCTTCATCGAGCCCTTCCGTTACAGACTGTTTATTGAAATGTTCAGAGTCCGAGGATATTGTTATCTGCTCTTTTGTTGGTTAAATTGTGTGTGCTCCATGGCAATGGTACATTAGAATGATTAGAAAAGTAAGTAAGTATACCTTAGTTTAACCAGACCACTGAGCTGATCAACAGCTCTCCTAGGGCTGGCCCGAAGGATTAGATTTATTTTACATGGCTAAGAACCAACTGGTTATCTAGTAACGGGACCTACAGCTTATTGTGGAATCCGAACCACATTATAACGAGAAATGAATTTCTGTCACCGTAAATAAATTCCTCTAATTCTTCATTGGCCGGTCGGAGAATCGAACGCGAAACCAGCAGAGTGCTAGCTGAGAACGATACCCACCCGTCCAATGAAGAACTCAGAATGATTAGAAGGAACTGGTGTTCGTAAAGCCCAATTCATATGAATGCAGCCCGTCAATTCTATTTCATTGGTATTTTAACTTGGTTTCCATATTATAGATGTGAATAAAAGTATTTATCGATAAATGCATTTGTCAACACTGACCTTATTGCGTGTAATATTTTGAACTTTGATAAGTTTTGTAGTCATTTGTTCTTAGTTTATTTTAATGGCAAGGATTTGGCACGAGAAGAAAATTATGTTTCTATAAAAGTTAGAAATTCGACGCTGGTAAAAAAAAAGATGAATCGATTATTCATTTCCATCCCCTTGCACGACCGTTGTAAGCGGATTGCGTAAAGAACAATCACTGTTCAGCTGGCCACAAATCTTCATAATTATGGAAGTGTGAACAATCGGCGCTGATGAGTCCTTCTTTTTATAGTAAGTATGCTTTGATCGTTTAGGAGCCTTTGCTTTTTCTGCTTCCAGTTCTCCTTTTTGTATTCATTTGATTTTAGGAAGAACGAAATAGGTAAAAACGTGTTTTTTCGATCTTTATATTTTTCCTGTTTAAAAATACATGAGCGTCTTTCCTCCCATGTACAGTTTTCTGGTGATTTAAACATTTTTATATATATATATATATATATATATATATATATATATATATATATATATATATATATATATATATATATATATATATATATATGTATATATATGTGTGTGTGTTGTGTGTATATATATACATAATAGATAGATAGATAAATAGATAGATATATACACAAACACATTATATAAATAGTAGTAAGGGGATACGACTAAAAAAAATGAAGCAGATGAAAGTTTAGCTAAAAGCTAATGAAGAAAGATAAAACCAGTAATAAAACAAGGACACTAAGAAAGGGAAGGACAGTGAAATTGAAAGGAGGGAAACGGACAAAAAGATTCAGCTCCATGTGCTAGGAATGTGTTGAATACATACAGGCTCCTATGCCCAAGTTTTGAAAGATAAAAATACGGGTAGATTCAGACACCGTATTTTAAAGGGATCCAGGATTCTACTGAAAATTTTTCCCGAAATAACGCTACCTGTTTGGGATGGAATCAGCAGCATATCTGAAGATTTTTTATAACAAACATTCGTCACGACAGAAGAATGTAAAGGGGGAACACATAACCAATTTTATATATTTTCTTTATAAAATTGTTCGCACAAACCCCTATACACAGGGACAGACACAATCGTTTGTGAATGCAGTATATGCAAGTGATAACAGGTATATATATATATATATATATATATATATATATATATATATATATATATATATATATATATATATATATATATATATATATATATATATATATATTTATATATATATATATATATATATATATATATATATATATATATATATTTATATATATATATATATATATATATATATATACATACATATATATATATATATATATATATATATATATATATATATATATATCTGTGTGTAAATATAAATGTATACATACATATATTTATTATATATGCGTATATGTATGTATATATATATATATATATATATATAAAATGTATATGTATACGTAAATATATATGTATATAATTGTAATATATATATATATATATATATATATATATACACATATATACATATATATATATATATATATATATATATATATATATATATATATATATATATATATATATATATATATATATATATATATGTGTGTGTGTGTGTGTATATATATAATATATATATATATATATATATATATATATATATATATATATATATATATATATATATATATATATATATTATACAATTTGCATTTACTACATTCACAAAAGAATGTTTTCAAAAAATGCAGTTGCCTGTGCCTGTCTCTGTGTATAAGGGCTTCTACGAACAATTTTATAATATAGAAATATATAAAATTGGTTATGTACTCGCCCCTTACACCATTCTGTCGTTACGGATATTAGTTATAAAAAATCTTCAGATATGCTGTTAATTCCATCCCAAACAGGTAGTGTTATTTCGGGAAGAATTTTCTACGGAAACCTGGATCCCTTCAAAATGCGGTGTCTGAATCTATTCTTATTTTTATCTTTCAAAACTTGGGCATAGGAGCCGGGATGTATTCAACATATTCCTAGAACATGGAATTGAATCTTTTTGTCGGGTTCCGTTCTTTCAATTTCGCTTTCTTTCCTTCTCTTGGTCTCCATATTTTGTTACTGCTTTTACCTTTTTTTCATTATTTTTTTGCCAAAACTCTCATCTGCTTCATTTTTTTTTAGTCGTTATCCTCTTGCTACTTTTTATATCATGTGTTGGTTTACCTTTTTTTTTGGCAGGCTTGATTTCCGGGAAGTTGTGAATAGAATTGTTAGGTTTCGGAGTAGTTTTTTGACGTGTATCATCTTAGAAGCGTGATCATCATCTGTCAACTGCCTCGAGTAAACGACACAGCAGATCCTAATTGAACATGATGGGGATTCCGTACTCATAAAGCTCTTTTACGTCCCTCTTTTTCACAATGTTGCGTTTTTGGACTGTATTTTTGTTACTTTCTCACATAAGGATAAGGCATTATTATTATTATTATTATTATTATTATTATTATTATTATTATTATTATTATTATTATTATTATTATTATTATTATTATTATTATACCATTCGATGAACATAAAAACATGTTGAACAAGCTATTAGACTTCCCTACAATAGAAGAGTTTTTGAGAATCTACAACTAGAATCTCGGCCGCCTAGTGTATGCAAATCCTAATTGAACATCATGGGGATTCCGTGCTCATAAAGCTCTTACATGCGCCTCTTTTTTCACAATGTTGCGTTTTTGGATTATATTTTTGTTACTTTCTCACTTAAGGATAAAGCATTATTATTATTATTATTATTATTATTATTATTATTATTATTATTATTATTATTATTATTATTCGATGACCATAAAAACCTGTGAACAAGCCAATAAACTTCCCTACAGTAGAAGAGTTTTTGAAAATCTACAACTAGAATCTCGGTCACCTAGTGTATGTAAATTCTTAATCGTAGGAAAATTACTTCCTGAACCAATCAAATGGTCGGGGATCCAGATTTACATTTCTTCAGTATTTCGTTCTTCTTATATATTCAATATTCTCCAGCAAAGAAATAAAAACCTAGAAACTTTTGGAGCAGAGTGTAATCAGCTTAAACATTGCTCGGCTTAACAAGAGTACTCTCTCTCTCTCTCTCTCTCTCTCTCTCTCTCTCTCTCTCTCTCTCTCTCTCTCTCTCTCTCTCTCTCTCTCTCTCTCTCTCTCTCTCTCTCTCTCTCTCTCTCTCTCTCTCTCTCATACACATACACACACACACAGGCATATACAGCAGAGAAGAAACAGAACTGGCGAAAATACATTCAGAGGAAAAGTTACTCATTTCTGCTTCTGTTTCCCACTCCCGTCATTTATCTAGTCGTTAATTTTTTCAATACTTTTTTTAATTGTCTCTTTCTATGACTCTGATTATTCCTTCCCACCCTACCCCTCGCACTTTATTCATTTACATTTTTATTTTTATTTTGGAGCAAAGTCAAGTTCTAATAATGAAATCTTTATATAAGTATCTTCTTTTTCATGTCCCCATATTCATGACTTAATCTTCTGTAATAGGTCATGGTCACCATCCGGAAATCAAGAAGTAACAAAGAATTATGAACTCCCGCTGTGAGTAATGGACTTGGACGAACTTGAAAATAGACATCTTTAGACAAGTAAATTCTGGTGATTAGAAGACAGGAAAACTTTAATATTCTTTATCTCTAAGAATTATTTGCAAAGAAAGAAAGAAAGAAAATTCATTTTAAAATTTAAATATTTTGATAACGAATGACTTTGTTGATGTGTAAAATCAAAACAGTTGCGTTATATGTAAATCTCTGAAACTGTAAGACTGTGAAAGAAGGAGCTGAAAAGGATATAAAAGAAATTAAAAACGGTATAGCGACGCTTGGTAAAAAATTTTTTTCTTCCTTGAAGTACCACATCCGAGAGCGATGTCCAGGCGAACCAATACATTGCACAACTTTTAAATTAGGCATTTTATTTTATTTATTTATTTATTCAATTATTTGGTGGGGCTTTTAGCCTCCTTCAATATTCGTTCGACTTGAAGGTTTGCTTTCATTATATATAGGACTCCCATGGTTAATTTTTGTTTTTACTGTTTATTATGCTGTTGTATCTGTACTTAAACGTGTAGGTTCTTATCCCTAGTTTATACATCTCACTTTTTTCTTTAGCTTTAATCTCACAAGACTGGGAAGGAAGGTTTTCCTATGGTGGTAAAACCTTTCGCCTGTACAGTAACACAAACTTCATAAGGGCAGTTCATAAAAGTAGAGGGGATCTTTCTTTCTTTTATATGGAGTTCTTGTAAGGGAAAAGGGAAAGCATCGTTGATGAGAGCTGTTATCAGAAGAGGATTATCTGTTTATTGACACGAAAAGGGACTGACATTCAAAGAATTTATTTTAATGAAACTGCTGTTGATCGTGTTTAGCGATTATTCCAAGTGGTTTGTTTATACCGTTAACGGGGATGAAAGATCATGGAATTGAGTAAAACAAGTGTATTTATGCTTTTAGTCTTTAAGCTTCTTCGCAAAGAACGGTAATGACGCAATTACTTTAATTAACTTGATATGCTTAGAGGTTGTTCTTTTACACAGGAAACTGTTATCCAATTCAATTACATCCCTTTGTGTCGTGAATAAACTGAATTGCAATTTTCGATCATCAGCCGACTTGAAAGTGAGACAAGGAACAGTGAGAATAATTTTTTAAGTTTATTGAGAATTGTCAGTGTTCCTCAAGTTATTTAGGGAAACAGTTAATCAGTGCTTGGTACGTGGTTATGTCTAACTATATGTGTGTGTGTGTGCGTACTGTGTCTTATGTGTGCATGCATTCACTTACAAATAACTTTGACGAACAAATAGCAAGATGCGATAAGTGCAAGGCTTTCCTTCTGCAGTGCAGCAATCAAGTGGCCCAAATGAAGCGGTCTCTTCCTAATTATCTTGTAGTGGAAGCGTGTTGGAGGAAGAGAGCTTAGTAGAGCTTGGTGACAACAACTCCACTACTTGCTCCCATAATTATCACATTAGTGCTTATATAAATTCAAGCAATTACATTAACGGTGTGGCGTACATAATTTGAGGCAGTTTAGGAAGACATCAGAGGACTGTGTGCATGTGTTTGTGGGCCTTAAGAAGGCTTCTTCCAATATTGCTGTTGCCGACGATCTTGGAAGTAGCTTAACTTGTATACCGGTTGACAGATAATTATACAATTGTATATGTATATACGAAAATCACAAACAAACACGAGGATGGTAACATTTTCGTATAAATGTCTGTATACATACATCATGAATGCATATATTACTAGATTTAGAGTATACGTTTATGTAAGGCAGTTTTTTTTAACTAACCGTGTAAGTGCGAGGCCTTAGAAATTGGCGTGGTTTCGTTTTCCTCTGTAGGATACACCCTAGAAGTTTAAATTGTAGTTAGCAAACGCTTGTCTAATATATATGCTATTGGGGAAACTTTTTAAATGCATTATTGGAACATAAATTGATAGCCTAGATACTGTATATTTCAAGAGAGAGACCAAGCGAAATATGGTTCTGATAAAGATTTATGCCATTAATTAAGTATTTATATAAGACCGTCAATTTATATACTCTTTTGGTTTTATTATTTTTCATTAATTGCATAACTTCCTTCCCTCAGAATTCTCTTTATCTTTCATTTTAAAGTTCGTCTTTGCCCTTTAACTTTTAAAATAATTAAACTATTTTCTTTACCAGTTCAGCTTTGTTGTTTTCATGTTCTTATGTTAGTTTATGGCAGATTATTTCTCTGTGTATTTTTTTTAAATTCCTGAATTTAACACCTGCCCCAATCCCCAGTAATTATTTTTGGTTTTTGTTTTCTAAAGTATATGATTCTCTTACAGGTTTTTTTTATCCTTTTCCGCAGTTACCTTAGCTATTTACATTTTGATAAATTCTGAAAAAAAAATTCTGACTAATTATTCTCCAATTTTTTTTTCCTTTAATCTTGGTCAAACCTGCATTTGCCACAGTCTCTCTCTCTCTCTCTCTCTCTCTCTCTCTCTCTCTCTCTCTCTCTCTCTCTCTCATTCAAAATTGAGGTAATTCAGATGAGAAAAGGAAATTTATCAATGTGCCTGGATGGGTAACAATTCCAAGTCAGTGTTGAATATCGATTTTTATGGTATATTCCCTCTGCTCTGTTAGGCTAAAGGGTGATTGCGGTTGGAAATTACACCTCCTATTATTTTTAATGCTGGGTAACTAAATATATTGGACCCTCAGTCTTTTGGTGGGATATATGCAGTTCGATGTTTTATATAATATATATATATATATATATATATGTGTGTGTGTGTGTGTGTGTGTGTGTGTATATATATATATATATATATATATATATATATATATATATATATATATATATATATATATATATATATATATATATATATATATATATATAAACCAGGAAGGAATTTAATATCTCAGTGTACCGAGGTTTATCTGGGAGAGAGGATTTGAATACTGTTGGGTATTAAATTTTAGAATTATTTACTTTCATAACCTAAATTTACGTATCTTTGAGAAAGCATCCACCATTAATGAGGAATTGATAAGTATTTTCCAGCGGAGCATAATCGAAGGGAAATCCGATGTCGGACATAATAAGTACATTGACATTTCAGGTCAGTTGATCGAGACTGACGTTAAAAGTACAGTACGTGCGCTGATTTCTACACTACAGTCATAGCTGCATTGCGCTCTGAAAGGAAATGGTTCTATGATGAAACAAAGCCTATTTTTCGTATTCCGAAAAGGGCTAGACCACATGTGCCCAAATGGATCGTTGGAGCTCTTTTGATATAAGTAAAAAATTATGCATTCTGGAAAACCTCGGAAAAAATATAGGCAGACAGTTTTTGTTTTATTACCTTCTGTTAATATTCTTTTTTTTTTTTTGCCGTTTTGTAGGAGGCACGTTCTTTTTGTATCTATTAAAAGGCTTTTAAAATCCAAGAACTGAGCGACCTCTCACCCCCACTTATTTGTTTATATTGCTTTGTTTGTTTTGTGGAGTTAAAGGCACAGACAAATAGGGCGAGAAAGTTATTCTCAGAAAGTGCCTCCCAGCTTGAGGTAACTTTCATTTTACTGTTTTATGTTTAACAGAAGAGCTTTTACTTTTTTGGTTTAGAATCATTTGGTCGACACTGGTTTTTAAATTGAAAAGGTTCACAAAATCACGATCCCTCGTGAAAGATTTTCTCGTTGCCTAAAGTTATTTATAGCTAAAATATATTTCGGATGTCGATTACCATAGTTGTTGCGATGCCAGTTTGTAGAACAAATGAATCCTTCAATTCTGTATTGCATAAACGGGTATGGTTTTGTCTCAAGTTAGCTCTGTTATTTCTTTCCCACTGAGCAAGAGTACGGCCCTCTCTCTCTCTCTCTCTCTCTCTCTCTCTCTCTCTCTCTCTCTCTCTCTCTCTCTCTCTCTCTCTCCTTAAGTAAGGTCAGGTGAGAAACGTTAGGAAAAAGCAAGTGTAGGTCATCGTGTTCTTCTTCCGGGTTACACAATAGGCGTAAACGGATTTATATATTATTTCTACTCGTTATAGGGCAGCTTTTTACGAAAGATCATCTTCCAGAGATTGAACATCATCTTGCTTTTTTTATTCAGTTAAGTTACGTCTGGAAAATCTGCCAGAATTTTTTCAGCTGAATAACTCTCAGGTTTTAAATTTAACTTGTGAAAGTCTAATTCAGACTCCACTATAAATAAATTTTGAGAACCATTAAACATCGTGAGAAAAGGCATGAGTCGCACCACTTCCATGCCAGCAGAGAGATATTTGTCACCTGTTATGTCTGATTTCTTTATATCAATCGTCTTCCCCATACATTGTCGCCTTTAGCGACACCTGTGTTGTATGTCAACCGCTAGCTAGTAGTACCAAGAATAACATCACGGTAGTAACCCTTTAATACTCTCTCTCTCTCTCTCTCTCTCTCTCTCTCTCTCTCTCTCTCTCTCTCTCTCTCTCTAGACGGTGTGATCAATATTTCACAAATGTTTTAGTAAATATAGTGGAGAAGGCATATAGATTCCTGGAGGAGCAAGCCGCCAATATTATTTCTTTCGTCCCGCGGTTTCTCTGAGACTCTACACGGAATGAAAGAAATGTTAGAGCCTTGTGGTTAGATCCACTACAAAGTAGCCGAAAAGTGACATGAGAACATTTTTGTTACGATTCTCTTCTTAGTTACTATCCAACAGAAACATGGAAGACAAAACAGGTAGTGAGGAACTCATTTGCAGTTTTTCTGTAACTAATATACTGTAATAAATAACATGCAAACCCTTGATTGACAAAGTTGCAATTGATAATTGAACGTGATTTTTTATTCCATTGGAACTGAGTTCATAACATGACATAGATCAGTCTGAAAGAAATAGTTAACAAACATACCTTTTGTTTCCTCTTTGTTATTGCTCCAAATGCTGGTGCTTATTCTTTCTGCCTGCGCCTGTTGCTCTGTGCTAATGAAGTTATGATGGAGACATTTTGTTTCATAGAGTGGTGCACAGACTTCTGAGACCACGTTCCCTAACTGACCATGTAATACCGTTTATACTAATTAAGCACATAATTCAGTTGATTGCTTCCCTGGATTGAGATCACACCAAAAACTTGAAAAGGTAGAAGACTGAAGGAGACAGCATTTTACCAGGGAAAATTTAACATACATTGGTGAAACTCAGAGTAGGAAGGCAAGTTCAGACTCGGTACAGTTAACAGTGATGAGTGAATAATAATATTCCTAACTGGTGTAATGAATTTGTACCAGGATGAAAGAAGACAGAAAAAATAGAACAGTTTGGACGGGTTGAAAATTGATCTTATGAAAGCCAGAACTTTTCTTTTTTCATTTTTCAAAGTAACTCAACTACATGATTCAATATATGTCAATAGAGGACATTTGCATTACATTTGAAAGAAAGAGAAATTAAAATCTCCGACTGCGTTTCAGCAGTTGACTTACAAATGATTTGTAAAGGTCGTTAGAGCTTACTTACTCTCAGAAAATCCAATTTAAAGGAGTAGGACTTGAAAGTTTATTATGCATGGGTATTTCTTCCAAGACAGAGCCCAAATATTTAGATTGTACGCCTCTTCTTCGATACACCAAGTAGCTGAAATCTCATTCCCTGTTCCGGAGTAAGAACGAAGGTAGTTTCTGCTAGATAGTGTAGCGGGAAAGTGAGTGGAAAAATCTTGTGAAATGGCGCAGGCCAAGGAGCTGATGCAATTGTTAACAGTTGGGGAGAGCATACTCTTGCACTTTGCACATGAATTGGGATGTTGCAGCAGCATTAATTTTCTAGCATTAATGGAATCAAATTCGAAAATGCTATGGCATAGTTCCTTTCAGGGGCACCGACAACGAACGTAATTGGAAAAGGGGGAACTGGTCCCGAGTGGTAGGCAAAGATAGTCGGGAGAATAGGTAATATTAAGAAAGTTGCTTTTTGGGATTATAAATGTCCGTGCTATTGGTGAAAGTGATATGCAGGATGATGTAATGATTTTTGGACTCCGTTTGCTTTGAATTGTGCTGTTGCATCTTAGTAACCTCGAATTGCGAGTTGTCTTTCGGATGAAAACATGGGTCAAAGAAGAGAGAGAGAGAGAGAGAGAGAGAGAGAGAGAGAGAGAGAGAGAGAGAGAGAGAGAGAGAGAGACGTAGATTTTACTACATGGGGTAACGGGAGACCTCTTTGAGGTAACTAGAATAAAATGTTTCAGAACTCACAGAAGCTAACATTCAGCTTGAATTACTTCCTCACATTATTAACAAGGTTGTCATGAAATGAGATTTTGTTATTTTGCCAAGGATCATTGGAAAGGCAAATATATAAAGTATATAATGGTAAGTCTCAGACTGATTAATATAGCAAGGGGAAGATAATTATTGGTACAGATATTTTTAATATTGTTGTTGACAAATGTGTTTGGTATTGCTTTGCTGTATTTCAGTCTGGAACTGATAATTTCGTGATTAAAACGTGGTCTATGTTTATGCCATGTTTCTCTATGATGAGTCATAGTCACCCAAATTGTGTTGTGTCTCCAGGTAGGGCATTAATCGCTGTTGTTGAAATGAAAACGAGTTAATTTTTAAGACCGAGTAAATATCTGTCGGTTAAGAAGCAAAGAAAGGAAAACGTAACCGCAACTTCCTGTTCCTTTTTCTTCAGTAATTAATTCAACCAAGAAAGTATTATATGAGTGGAAGTATTATAATAATAGTTATAAAACTTAAAGTATTGAATTAATTTATACTCAGATTTAACAACCAAGGAAAGGGTTAATGGAGTGGCTAAGATATAAAGAATGTGAATGAAGACTAGAAACGAGAGAGAGAGAGGTTGGAAGTTTGGAACTAGCCTAAGCAACTTCACATGCTGGAAAAATTGCAGTGAAGTTGGTTCGAATAGAAAAAGGGTTATTTACTCAGCGTGATGCTGGTACGTTGCATCATGTTAGTTTGTACATCTGCTTGCGTGTGGAAGTCATTCTAGACCACCCCTGCTAACGGTAATTCTCCTTATTCTGTATAACTGGCTCTGAGACAAATTTGCTTGCTTTAGGATATTTTTGTTCGTGGTAAATATAGTGTGCTACAAAGAAAAGACGTGAATTAAAAAAAAAGAGTTAAATTCCAAAATCAAGTCCTAATCTCTCTCTGATAAACAAAAAAATTTCTCATATAAACACACACGCACACACACAAATAAACGCGCGTGCACACAAGTATAGGCTCATCATATAGTGCTTTACGTTTTAGGGTGAGTTAGTAAAGACAAATGTTTCTTTAAGATGTCCCTGTGTTTGTACTCCGTTATTAATAGGATTATAATCCTAAATGATTATGGTCGTTTGTAGAAGTCGTTTTATTCCGTCATTGCAGCTGATGCAATAATCGTCTTCGGTAAAAACTGCGTGGGAGACGATCTCCTACCGAAAGATTATTTTTCATTTTAAAATAGGCGAATTCTCATTTTGATTCAGTATTATTTTATTAAGTTCCTCTTAGGCGATGTTTTCTTTCGCGTCTTCCTGTTTTGTCTTGAAGACAGACCCAATTAAAACTTTTGTTCGGTTTTAAAGGAATTATTTGGAGCGGCCTTTAAAATTTCTGAATTTCGCTACTGGGGAATTTAAATGGGCATCAGATAAGGAACAAAGTAACTCATCTCTGTCGGGTTTTATTCATAAGTCTATATCTTTAACTAATGCATACATGGACTATTGCATAAGTAAGCCTTTGTATTTTTTGTCTGATAATGCATGACAGGTTTTATACGTACTTATTAAGACTGCCATGTCAATTGACTTAAATAGATGGTTTATTTTTTTATGAGTCGTTACAAGTTTTTGTATACGGAAAGGTTCTGTTTTACTACAGGAAAAATGCTTACTGGCATGCTGTCTTTTTTCCGTATTGTGAGAACTGGTGTGTTAACTTTACAGAAATTGAAAATTAATTTTTATACAAGGGGCCAATCCAATCCTACATATTACAGGACCAGAACATATACAGTATTTCAGTCTGGTCGTTGGGTCAGGGGTGAAATATCCTGGATGAAACTGAGAGAGACGATAGTACTCAGGAAGGAACTTTTGCAGACCTCTCTTGTCGCTTAGTAACGTTCTCAGGTGATAGGAAGGTGAGGAGAAATAATATCTTGAATGACAAGTGGATGCGCCAGGAGAAGTAGAGGTTAGAAAAACTGGATTTTCCTTGACAAGTGGATGCGCCAGGAGAATTAGAGGTTAGAAGAACTGAATTTTCTTTTCGCATTTATAGTAAAATAAAAAAAATTCTAAATGAACTTATGTAAGGAATCAGCTTTTTGGAAGAGAGAAAGAATGATAAAAGAAAAACGATTATTGAAAGCATTATAACAAAGGAAGATGAATTACCGAGAGTGACCGTCGCAGTGTAATGCTACTGAAATAACAGGCGTCATTCCATTTCAGTTACTTTTTCAGTCCACAATTTTTTTCGAAAAAGGTTTTTGGAATTTCGGTTCTTTATCTAGAGGAGAGAATCATTAACTATCAAGGGAACATTTGTGCGTAGTATGGTTAGAATCGACTAGCAAATCCAGTGTTTGTTCATAACAAACTAATGAAAAATTTTAAAGCTGTACTTCACCCAGTTTCAGTCAGGTATTTGTTTTATTGTAAATCTCTCTCTCTCTCTCTCTCTCTCTCTCTCTCTCTCTCTCTCTCTCTCTCTCTCGTATGTATGTTCCTCGTTATAATGGTAAATCACCTGAAGTTCAGCCTCAGGTTGTTATGCCGCCGCGCCGTCTTAATTCAATTACTGCCATCGGTCGTTTTTTGCTCCCTCTTCTCATTTACCCTTCAACTCTCGACAAGTTACCCGTCATTTTTGGCAAATTTCTCTCTAGGAGGATATGAAGGAAAGTCGTTAGTTTTAAATAATATTAAAAATAACTTGACGAAATGAGATAAGGTTCGTGAACATGAAGGGAGTGATTAACTGATTCTTCTTTATTTTAGCGATCAGAACTTGATAAATGTATTAATTTGCCATCAGGTAATTTTTTGGCTATCTATAAGTTATATTTAGCGGAAAAGCAACCAAAAAATGCTACAAAAATGCAAATTTAGTGTAAAACGAATAGTTTAATTTGGGGCACTAGTCGACCAGTGACCACACAAGTAAGCAGAATTAGCGGTAGTCTTGAATGTGTAAAAATTGACTTTCGAAACGATGAAATGTCTAACAATAATACAAGCAGTCCCTCCTCAATCATTGCAGTATAATTATTCCTGCGTTGAATCCTGACGGGCAGTTAGACTAAAAAAAAAATTGTAGTTTAGTAAGTTGAAAATTGCTCTCCATTTTTAAGAAAGAAGACTAAAGTGTTGCGTTGAAAGTGAGTAAGAGAGATGAATGTTGTGGTCGCTTTGCCGACGCCAGTTTGAAAGGCTTGTGTGAGTGTTGCCACGCGCATCTGCTACAACAGGGGTCTTTAATTATTTGTGTATTTCAAAGGGAATTTTATTATGTTTTGTGAGATTAATGATATTTTAGCCTCGTAATTATGTATAGTGTGAATGAGCCCCGTGTTTATTGTAAGTGATTGATATTGTGACGTTATTGTGGGAACCTACGCGTGATTATTACATAATTGTTTGAGAGAGAGTATATGGATTTTAAGTAAATAAGGAAGTGGGATCATTGTTTCAGTTACTAAAAAATGTAGGTTAAAAGAAGGAGAAGTGAGAAATCATAAAATCGCTAAGTAGAATCACAAATAAAGTTCAGAGAATTTTTTTTCAACTGGTACGTTGTCATAACGATGTTCGTTGAGTCACCTCCTTTATCAGTTACTGAATCGGAGTAAGTATTCTTGATATTAATCGGTTTAGTGCCTTATTTCCCATGTGCTTGCATACTGTGAAATGTTTCTTTAAATATTTATTCTAAAAAACATAGATCTTATACCTGATTGTATAAGATCTATGTTTTTTAGAGCTCTTCATCTAGTCAGCCCTGAATTCTTTGATGACGAGATAGATTATATATATGGATTAGGTCTTAAGCACAATTTTACTTTACATGATATAGATGAGTGTTTCTCACTAGCCAAAAAATCTTTTTATTCCACTAGGGGAAATAGGAATTTTAATAGCAATATACTGTGTTTGCCATACATGCCAGCCTTCGATCATATTATCCACCCACTTAAATTGTTAAATGTGACTGTTGCGTTTTCCTATGGTAATACCATTGGCAGAACTTTAATAAGAAACATCCCTATATGCGACAACGGGGTAGTATACAAAATTCCTTGTGGTTGCAATAAATTTGATATTGGACAATCAGCAAAAACTGTTGAGAAACGAATTGGACTACATAAGTATAGTATCGCTACTGATGAAAGAAACAGTGCCATTAGTAAACATGCTAGAGAATGCTTTTATCCAATGCAGTGGTCTCAAGCAAGAATCTTATTCAGAAACAATAATCTTGTAGAAAGAAATCTAATAGAAACGGCATGTATTCAATGTAGTGACAACAATAACTTCAATGGCAGTATAGGCTTATTTAAGACAGACCCGCTATTTCTACATATCATGAAAAACCAGTACAAATTATGTAATATATTGACTTAGGTATTCACTTAATTACCTGTTTAGCCTCATTAGACTGTTAATCTTTTTTGTTGGAGGAACTATGTACTAGACAATTCATATTTTATATTATCCTGTAACAGTTGTAAACACTGTTAACCATTTGTAGTTGTTTATGTTTTATGTAAGTCTTGAAGTCAAACGTAAACATATGTCCGGTATATGTGTTTCAAACTGATTAGTCAATAAAGTTCCCCGGAAGAGGCCTGATGGAAGGCGATACTTTTGGGACAAATTAAGAACTCTATTTCCTTTTTCCTCTGGTTTCTCCATCGTTTTCATTGTGGAGTACATCGTGATATTTTATCTTCGTGATTTAGAAGAATACAACTAAATATATATATATATATATATATATATAAAAATATATATATATATATATATATATATATATTTGGTAATTAGTAGAGGCAGAAGTTTATGTGGAAGAAGTAGTTATATACCTATTTATAAATCTGTTATTATTAAAATGTATGTACAACAGTAAATAGATAAAGAAAATGTCATGCTGATCCTAAAGCGATGGGCTTCATGATAGTCTTAGGAAGCCTATGCTTAAATCAAAACAATAAATATATAAAGAACCATTCTATAATATATATATATATAAATATATATATATAAATTATTATTGATATATATATATATATTTTTGTGTGTTCTGTGTTTGTGTGTTGTTTTTGTTGTGATTTAACATTTAATTATATTTTAACTTTAAATACAAACTACAATTAACTATCGCATCTTTTTAATTTTCATTTATTAAAATGTCTTGTTCAGTAACAATTCTTAGTAGTTTAAATTTTCCTGTTAAGTCCATTACTTGATAAGATCCGCCGTAAATTTCCTCGAGCAGGATTTAATTGCCTTTAATAAATTAATTGAGAGAATTATTGCATCTCTCTGTTGTTTTCTCTCTCTCTCTCTCTCTTAGATTGGTCAATTCTAATTATCTGTCTTGACTTTTCGAGACTTTTTGAAAGACTTTCTGGTAACAACAGTGAACTTCGTTTTGTCACTCGGCAGGTAGATTGACGATTTTAGTTCATTGATCGGTTGGCGAGCTGTGACTGAGGCTTGTCAGTATCAAGATTAACTGACATTATTGTTTTGGTTGGTGTAGGACGGAATTGTCGTTTCTCGTCTCTTTTAGAATAGGAAAGTGTTTGAGAGTAGATGCCTAATGCGAGATGTTTGTCTAAACTGGTTGATTTATTGATTAATAAGTTTTTAAGGATGCTCGAAGATCCCTTGTTCATATTGTTACGAGAGTTCAGGTTATAACAATGATAGGATCGTTAAAGTAGTCTTAGATTAGGAAAAATACTTGAAACATATTATACGATAAAATAATTCTTATAAGAAGGAAAATAAATCATGTGAATTAGAAACATGCAAGTTACTCAAGATATTATTATTAAAAATGATGGCTGTATTATGCGAATTTATCTTACATTTGTCTTTTCTATCCTCCTTATGATTCGTCTTTTCAGGCTCAGCGATGTTAGTCAGTAACTGGCCGATATTCATGTTGGAAAACCACAGTGTGAGGAATATATAAAGAATCTTTTATTAAAATATCCAATCAGAAATTGTTCGTCTGGGTTCAGGTTCTATTGTAGGTACCGTCGATATGTTTCGACCAGCTCGTTGGTCATCCTCTGGACGTGGTTGCAGAAGGTCTGAAGAAACAAGGTGCTCGACCTGGTATTTATAGGGAGGTCATGATCGGTGCTGAATTATGATTGGCTGCCCGGGGCATGTACCCTCTCCGGTACCTTCCATTATCCAAGTTCTGTTTTCGTCTTGCGTGCGAGCGGCGTTGTAGTGCTGAGGATGAAGAGAAGAATTTGGATCCTCGGATGCCGAATTTTGATTTGCTCGTACGCTATGGGGATCGCTCGGTGCATGTCTCCTGGCTGCTGCCGTGGGGAGGAGAAAGGTTTCTTGCGTAATGTTGAGTGTTGGTTTCTCCTTCCCAATGTGCAATGCTTCCAAGAGGCGTAGGCGGCGGTGGTCGAATTTGGTCAATTCCAACATGAATATTGGCCAGGTTACTGACTAGTTGTCGTTGAGCCTGAAAAAAGCGAATCATAAGTAGGATTAGAAAAGACACTATATAAGATAAATTCGCATAATACAGCCATCCTTTTTAATAAGACCTGTTTAAAATTGAGGGTCTACTCCCTTCATATTATTATTATTATTATTATTATTATTATTATTATTATTATTATTATTATTATTATTATTATTATTATTAAAATTATTTGAAATATAATAT